>NW_022983210.1:0-99038 GCF_011762595.2 Tursiops truncatus
CACTCTGCTCCCTTCGCTGCCCGTCTAGACTGCCGAGCTTTCAAAAGTCCTCCCGAACACCGGTGCTAGCAGTCTCTTCGGTGTTTATGCCAATGATCTCCCGGCTGAGCCACTGCTGCTATGAAGAGACACTGTGTTTTACCGGTTCATGCGGGTAACACTTCCTCCGCCCTTCTCTCTCTCTGCCTCTCATCTCTCTGTCTCTCTCTCTCTCTCTGCTCCAGCAGAAGGTCGACTTCAGAGGCAGCCTGACAAACGTACAATTTGGGCCCTGAACGCTACCCTGGGTTTTGTAAGACACAAGGACAGTTTGGCCCATCCCCGGAATTACGTCGTTGAGGCCATTCAGCCCACGCAGGACTACCCTGGTGCCAAAGTCTTATCACGAAGGTCCAGGTGCTGCCTTGATCTCTTTCTGTTGGTCAGAAACTACAAGTGCATGTGCTGGGTTCAATTTTGATATTGGTTACCTAAAGCCAAGAGCATTATTTTCCCGGCGGGAGAGCTGAAAGTGCGGCCTCAAAGTGTCCTGAGAAACAGTGCGGTTCCTCGTGTTCTCTTCACAAGTAGAATGGCTATGTGCGGGAAAGGGTTTGCCTAGAGAAAACTCTGTTTACTACGCCGTGCAGGAGGCCTCCGGGCGCCCTCTATCCATCAACGGAACACTCTACTCTGTTCCAAAACGACCCAAGTGAGGTTCAGGTATTCCCTCCACGAATTGACGCGTGCAGAGGTTTTCCAGGAACCTTAGCGAGTAGTGCATTGAAGTTAGTATGCCTTTCCTAGGGTCCCCGCTGCCTCACCACGTCCCTTGGAAGAACACTGTGTACCGAGACTCTTCTTGGCCCCCTGAGCACCTTTCCGCTGTCAAAGTCCTCCGGATCACCTCTTTGAATGCAGACTGAGAAGCGACAAAGTCTCCTCTTTGCTGTAGAGCTAGATAGCCACGACATTCAAAAGTGCCCCTGAACAGAGGTGTAGAAGGTCCTAGGTGGCATGCCAGGGGCTCCCACTGCTGACGCTGAGGCCATGTGAGACACGGTGCGTAGTGTTCATTCTGGGTGTACTTACCTACCGGCTCTTCCTGGCAAGCTGTAACTCGACCTTTGATGCAGTCTGGAAATGGACAGTTTCCCCCCCGAACACTGCTAGGCTTTTGGCAGGTTCAGGGAGCACCTAAATCTGATACCTAGCGCCTTTAAGAGTTCATGCCATTCGCACAGCGCACAACCAACTCCCTGGCTACAAACCTATTCAGAGAAGGTGCCACCGTCCTCCTGGGTCCCCTTCGGTTCCTGAGAAACTATACGCACGTGGGCTGTGTGCAACTCTGAGACCGGGACCCTTAGAGAACTGTAGTACCTCCCAACGGGAAAGAAGGATCGTTCAGCGTGAAAGCTGCCTGAAATACAGTGCTCTGTCAGTTCCATTCTTGCATGCTGGAATGTCTTTGGAAGGAAAGTGGAATTTTCTTGAGAGCGGTGGTGGGGTTTCCGCTTCCATTCCTGGGGCATCCCAGAGCCGCCTTTACACAGAAGGAACACGACACTGAGCGCCAAGCTGAAGGCAAGGTCCAGGAATTGCATCCACAAATGCCAGGCAGGCGTGCAGCATTTCCCAGGGAGCCCTACTCAAAGCAGTGGCTAAACGCTAGTGGGCTTTTCAGGACTCCTGGGACTCCCGCGCCCTCAGCACGTCTCACGGCAACACCATGTGTACCGGTTGTCACGTCTTAGGCGACCTACCGACGTACAGGCACCTAGGCCCTTCGCATCGTCTCTTGGAACGAAGAGTGAATTCAAGGCAAAACACTGCTCTCTTTGTTGCACCGTTGGATTGCCCATCTTTCAAAAGTCCTCCCGAACACGGGTCTGGCAGGTCTTAGGTGGACCGCAAGCGGTCCCCGCTGCTGAACCAGGACGGCAATGAAAACACCCCCTGCTTAGCGTTCGCACTGGGAACACGAAGCTGCCCTCGCTTGCCAAGCACACCGTCGACTTTAGGCGCAGCCTGACAAACGGACTTGTTGCCCCTGCAACACTGCCTGAGCTCTGGTAGGATACAAGGACACTTTTTGGCCTCACCTAAGGAATTACGTCGGTCACGCCTTTCAGCTCCCTGTGTGCCGAAGTTTTATCAGGAAGGTCCAGGTGCTCCTTGAGTCTCTTTTCGCCGGTCAGAAGCTACACGTACGTGTGCTGCGTCAAGTCTGACCGAGGGGCCTAATGAGAAAAGCATTATTTTCCCAACGGGAAAGCAGGACACTTGCGGCCTCAGATTTAAGTGAAAACAGCGTTGTTGCCCGTGCCCTCTTCACAGTGGTAATGCCGAGTGATTGAACGGCAGGTTTCCTAGGCTAACAGACAGTTTCCTACTCGTTACAGGAGGCCTCCAGCAGCCCTTGTTCACATAACGGGAAAGCCAGACCTGTCCCCCAGGCTCAACGTAATGGCAGGGTTTCCACGCACGACTTGACGTGTACAAACGATTTCCATGAACCCTTAGGGGAAGCAGCGCATTAACGCTGGAATGCTTCTCCCAGGACTCCCTCTGCCCACCATGTCCCTTTGGAGGAACACTGTGCACTCAATGACTCCCGTTGACCGATTGAGCACCGTTCGGCGACCCAGGTACCTCCGGATCACCTCTTGGAACGCAGTGTGAAAGGCAGCAAACTGTTGCCTTCGTTGGATAGAGAGATTGACAAGTCTTTCACTGTGCCCCGACCCGAGTTTCTGGAAAGTCTTCGGTGTGGATGCCAGTGGCTCTCAGGGCTGACCCTGAGCTGCAATGTAACAAGCTCTGTGCTGACTGTTCATTCTCCGCTTACATACCTGCCGTCTCTCCTGCCCAGCAGAAACTCGACTTTACATGCCGTCCGGAAAACGAACGGTTTCCTCCTGAAAGCCTGCTAGTCTTTGGCAGGTTCAAGGACACCCAGATCTAGCTAGCGCCTTAAAACGCCTATGTCACTCGGACAGTGCTCATCTCCCTGCGCAAGATATTATTCTGAGAAGGTACCACAGTGCTTCTTGTGTCTCTTCTGGTGCTTGAGAAACTACACGTACGTGGGGCTGCGTTCAACTTTGATGCCGGGACCTTAGGAGAAACGTTGGATTGTCCCTAGTTGAACGAAGAATCCTCGTAGCCTCAAAGGTGCCTAAACACAGCGTTCCGCTAGTCTTCCCTTGCATGCTGGAACGTGTCTCAAAGGAAAGGGTGCTATGCAAGAAAGAAGAAAGGTCTTTCCACTTCCTTGCCTGAGGCGTGCCAGAGCCCCCTTCGCATAAAGGGCAGACCACACTGGTCACGAAGATCCAAACAAGGTCCGGGAACGGCATCCACAGTGCCTGCAGGCATGCAGCATTTGCCCAGAAGCCTTAGTCAAAGCAGTGGCTTGACGCTAGGGTGCTGGTTCAGGACTCCTAGGACTCCTGGGTCCTCACCACCCTCGCATGGAGAAACACTGTGTACCCAATGTGTACCCAATTCTTAGGGGACCCAACCAAATACAGGTACCTGGGCCCTTCGGATCGTTTCTCTGCAAGAAGAATGAAAGGCGACACTCTGCTCCCTTCGCTGCCCGTCTAGACTGCCGAGCTTTCAAAAGTCCTCCCGAACACAGGTCTAGCAGGTCTTCGGTGTTATGCCAATGATCTCCACGGCTGAACCACTGCTGCTATGAAGAGACACTGTGTTTACGGTTCATGCTGGGAACACTTCCCTGCCGCCCTCTCTCTCTCTCTCCCTCTCTCTCTCTCTCTCTTCTCTCTCTCTTCTCTCTCTGCCAAGCAGAAGGTCGACTTCAGAGGCAGCCTGACAAACGTACAATTTGGCCCTGAACGCTACCCTGGGTTTTGTAAGACACAAGGACAGTTTGGCCCATCCCCGGGAATTACGTCGTTGAGGCCATTCAGCCCACGCAGGACTACCCTGGTGCCAAAGTCTTATCAGCGAAGGTCCAGGGTGCTGCCTTGAGTCTCTTTCTGTTGGTCAGAAACTACAAGTGCATGTGCTGGGTTCAATTTTGATATTGGTTACCTAAAGCCAAGAGCATTATTTTCCCGGCGGGAGAGCTGAAAGTGCGGCCTCAAAGTGTCCTGAGAAACAGTGCGGTTCCTCGTGTTCTCTTCACAAGTAGAATGGCTATGTGCGGGAAAGGGAGTTTGCCTAGAGAAACACTCTGTTTACTACGCCGTGCAGGAGGCCTCCGGCGCCCTCTATCCATCAACGGAACACTCTACTGTTCCAAAACGACCCAAGTGAGGTTCAGGTATTCCCTCCACGAATTGACGCGTGCAGAGGTTTTCCAGGAAACCTTAGGCGAGTAGTGCATTGAAGTTAGTATGCCTTTCCTAGGGTCCCCGCTGCCTCACCACGTCCCTTGGAAGAACACTGTGTACCGAGACTCTTCTTGGCCCCCTGAGCACCTTTCCGCTGTCAAAGTCCTCCGGATCACCTCTTTGAATGCAGACTGAGAAGCGACAAAGTCTCCTCTTTGCTGTAGAGCTAGATAGCCACGACATTCAAAAGTGCCCCTGAACAGAGGTGTAGAAGGTCCTAGGTGGCATGCCAGGGGCTCCCACTGCTGACGCTGAGGAGCCATGTGAGACACGGTGCGTAGTGTTCATTCTGGGTGTACTTACCTACCGGCTCTTCCTGGCAAGCTGTAACTCGACCTTTGATGCAGTCTGGAAAATGGACAGTTTCCCCCCCCAAACACTGCTAGGCTTTTGGCAGGTTCAGGGAGCACCTAAATCTGATACCTAGCGCCTTTAAGAGTTCATGCCATTCGCACAGCGCACAACCAACTCCCTGGCTACAAACCTATTCAGAGAAGGTGCCACCGTCCTCCTGGGGTCCCCTTCGGTTCCTGAGAAACTATACGCACGTGGGCTGTGTGCAACTCTGAGACCGGGACCCTTAGAGAACTGTAGTACCTCCCAACGGGAAAGAAGGATCGTTCAGCGTGAAAGCTGCCTGAAATACAGTGCTCTGTCAGTCCATTCTTGCATGCTGGAATGTCTTTGGAAGGAAAGTGGAATTTTCTTGAGAGCGGTGGTGGGTTTCCGCTTCCATTCCTGGGGCATCCCAGAGCCGCCTTTACACAGAAGGAACACGACACTGAGCGCCAAGCTGAAGGCAAGGTCCAGGAATTGCATCCACAAATGCCAGGCAGGCGTGCAGCATTTCCCAGGGAGCCCTACTCAAAGCAGTGGCTAAACGCTAGTGGGCTTTTCAGGACCTCCTGGGACTCCCGCGCCCTCAGCACGTCTCACGGCAACACCATGTGTACCGGTTGTCACGTCTTAGGCGACCTACCGACGTACAGGCACCTAGGCCCTTCGCATCGTCTCTTGGAACGAAGAGTGAATTCAAGGCAAAACACTGCTCTCTTTGTTGCACCGTTGGATTGCCCATCTTTCAAAAGTCCTCCCGAACACGGGTCTGGCAGGTCTTAGGTGGACCGCAAGCGGTCCCCGCTGCTGAACCAGGACGGCAATGAAAACACCCCCTGCTTAGCGTTCGCACTGGGAACACGAAGCTGCCCTCGCTTGCCAAGCACACCGTCGACTTTAGGCGCAGCCTGACAAACGGACTTGTTGCCCCTGCAACACTGCCTGAGCTCTGGTAGGATACAAGGACACTTTTTTGGCCTCACCTAAGGAATTACGTCGGTCACGCCTTTCAGCTCCCTGTGTGCCGAAGTTTTATCAGGGAAGGTCCAGGGTGCTCCTTGAGTCTCTTTTCGCCGGTCAGAAGCTACACGTACGTGTGCTGCGTCAAGTCTGACCGAGGGGCCTAATGAGAAAAGCATTATTTTCCCAACGGGAAAAGCAGGACACTTGCGGCCTCAGATTTAAGTGAAAAACAGCGTTGTTGCCCGTGCCCTCTTCACAGTGGTAATGCCGAGTGATTGAACGGCAGGTTTCCTAGGCTAACAGACAGTTTCCTACTCGTTACAGGAGGCCTCCAGCAGCCCTTGTTCACATAACGGGAAAGCCAGACCTGTCCCCCAGGCTCAACGTAATGGCAGGGTTTCCACGCACGACTTGACGTGTACAAAACGATTTCCATGAACCCTTAGGGGAAGCAGCGCATTAACGCTGGAATGCTTCTCCCAGGACTCCCTCTGCCCCACCATGTCCCTTTGGAGGAACACTGTGCACTCAATGACTCCCGTTGACCGATTGAGCACCGTTCGGCGACCCAGGTACCTCCGGATCACCTCTTGGAACGCAGTGTGAAAGGCAGCAAACTGTTGCCTTCGTTGGATAGAGAGATTGACAAGTCTTTCAACTGTGCCCCGACCCGAGTTCTGGAAAGTCTTCGGTGTGATGCCGGTGGCTCTCAGGGCTGACCCTGAGCTGCAATGTAACAAGCTCTGTGCTGACTGTTCATTCTCCGCTTACATACCTGCCGTCTCTCCCTGCCCAGCAGAAACTCGACTTTACATGCCGTCCGGAAAACGAACGGTTTCCTCCTGAAGCCTGCTAGTCTTTTGCAGGTTCAAGGACACCCAGATCTAGCTAGCGCCTTAAAACGCCTATGTCACTCGGACAGTGCTCATCTCCCTGCGCAAGATATTATTCTGAGAAGGTACCACAGTGCTTCTTGTGTCTCTTCTGGTGCTTGAGAAACTACACGTACGTGGGGCTGCGTTCAACTTTGATGCCGGGACCTTAGGAGAAACGTTGGATTGTCCCTAGTTGAACGAAGAATCCTCGTAGCCTCAAAGGTGCCTAAACACAGCGTTCCGCTAGTCTTCCCTTGCATGCTGGAACGTGTCTCAAAGGAAAGGGTGCTATGCAAGAAAGAAGAAAGGTCTTTCCACTTCCTTGCCTGAGGCGTGCCAGAGCCCCCTTCGCATAAAGGGCAGACCACACTGGTCACGAAGATCCAAACAAGGTCCGGGAACGGCATCCACAGTGCCTGCAGGCATGCAGCATTTGCCCAGAAGCCTTAGTCAAAGCAGTGGCTTGACGCTAGGGTGCTGGTTCAGGACTCCTAGGACTCCTGGGTCCTCACCACCTCGCATGGAAAAACACTGTGTACCCAATGTGTACCCAATTCTTAGGGGACCCAACCAAATACAGGTACCTGGGCCCTTCGGATCGTTTCTCTGCAAGAAGAATGAAAGGCGACACTCTGCTCCCTTCGCTGCCCGTCTAGACTGCCGAGCTTTCAAAAGTCCTCCCGAACACAGGCCTAGCAGGTCTTCGGTGTTATGTCAATGATCCCCACGGCTGAACCACTGCTGCTATGAAGAGACACTGTGTTTACGGTTCATGCTGGGAACACTTCCCTGCCGCCCCTCTCTCTCTCTCTCCCTCTCTCTCTCTCTCTCTCTCTTCTCTCTCTCTTTCTCTCTGCCAAGCAGAAGGTCGACTTCAGAGGCAGCCTGACAAACGTACAATTTGGCCCTGAACGCTACCCTGGGTTTTGTAAGACACAAGGACAGTTTGGCCCATCCCCGGGAATTACGTCGTTGAGGCCATTCAGCCCACGCAGGACTACCCTGGTGCCAAAGTCTTATCAGCGAAGGTCCAGGGTGCTGCTTGAGTCTCTTTCTGTTGGTCAGAAACTACAAGTGCATGTGCTGGGTTCAATTTTGATATTGGTTACCTAAAGCCAAGAGCATTATTTTCCCGGCGGGAGAGCTGAAAGTGCGGCCTCAAAGTGTCCTGAGAAACAGTGCGGTTCCTCGTGTTCTCTTCACAAGTAGAATGGCTATGTGCGGGGAAAGGGAGTTTGCCTAGAGAAACACTCTGTTTACTACGCCGTGCAGGAGGCCTCCGGGCGCCCTCTATCCATCAACGGAACACTCTACTGTTCCAAAACGACCCAAGTGAGGTTCAGGTATTCCCTCCACGAATTGACGCGTGCAGAGGTTTTCCAGGAAACCTTAGGCGAGTAGTGCATTGAAGTTAGTATGCCTTTCCTAGGGTCCCCGCTGCCTCACCACGTCCCTTGGAAGAACACTGTGTCCCGAGACTCTTCTTGGCCCCCTGAGCACCTTTCCGCTGTCAAAGTCCTCCGGATCACCTCTTTGAATGCAGACTGAGAAGCGACAAAGTCTCCTCTTTGCTGTAGAGCTAGATAGCCACGACATTCAAAAGTGCCCCTGAACAGAGGTGTAGAAGGTCCTAGGTGGCATGCCAGGGGCTCCCACTGCTGACGCTGAGGAGCCATGTGAGACACGGTGCGTAGTGTTCATTCTGGGTGTACTTACCTACCGGCTCTTCCTGGCAAGCTGTAACTCGACCTTTGATGCAGTCTGGAAAATGGACAGTTTCCCCCCCGAACACTGCTAGGCTTTTGGCAGGTTCAGGGAGCACCTAAATCTGATACCTAGCAGCCTTTAAGAGTTCATGCCATTCGCACAGCGCACAACCAACTCCCTGGCTACAAACCTATTCAGAGAAGGTGCCACCGTCCTCCTGGGGTCCCCTTCGGTTCCTGAGAAACTATACGCACGTGGGCTGTGTGCAACTCTGAGACCGGGACCCTTAGAGAACTGTAGTACCTCCCAACGGGAAAGAAGGATCGTTCAGCGTGAAAGCTGCCTGAAATACAGTGCTCTGTCAGTCCATTCTTGCATGCTGGAATGTCTTTGGAAGGAAAGTGGAATTTTCTTGAGAGCGGTGGTGGGTTTCCGCTTCCATTCCTGGGGCATCCCAGAGCCGACTTTACACAGAAGGAACACGACACTGAGCGCCAAGCTGAAGGCAAGGTCCAGGAATTGCATCCACAAATGCCAGGCAGGCGTGCAGCATTTCCCAGGGAGCCCTACTCAAAGCAGTGGCTAAACGCTAGTGGGCTTTTCAGGACTCCTGGGACTCCCGCGCCCTCAGCACGTCTCACGGCAACACCATGTGTACCGGTTGTCACGTCTTAGGCGACCTACCGACGTACAGGCACCTAGGCCCTTCGCATCGTCTCTTGGAACGAAGAGTGAATTCAAGGCAAAACACTGCTCTCTTTGTTGCACCGTTGGATTGCCCATCTTTCAAAAGTCCTCCCGAACACGGGTCTGGCAGGTCTTAGGTGGACCGCAAGCGGTCCCCGCTGCTGAACCAGGACGGCAATGAAAACACCCCCTGCTTAGCGTTCGCACTGGGAACACGAAGCTGCCCTCGCTTGCCAAGCACACCGTCGACTTTAGGCGCAGCCTGACAAACGGACTTGTTGCCCCTGCAACACTGCCTGAGCTCTGGTAGGATACAAGGACACTTTTTGGCCTCACCTAAGGAATTACGTCGGTCACGCCTTTCAGCTCCCTGTGTGCCGAAGTTTTATCAGGGAAGGTCCAGGGTGCTCCTTGAGTCTCTTTTCGCCGGTCAGAAGCTACACGTATGTGTGCTGCGTCAAGTCTGACCGAGGGGCCTAATGAGAAAAGCATTATTTTCCCAACGGGAAAGCAGGACACTTGCGGCCTCAGATTTAAGTGAAAAACAGCGTTGTTGCCCGTGCCCTCTTCACAGTGGTAATGCCGAGTGATTGAACGGCAGGTTTCCTAGGCTAACAGACAGTTTCCTACTCGTTACAGGAGGCCTCCAGCAGCCCTTGTTCACATAACGGGAAAGCCAGACCTGTCCCCCAGGCTCAACGTAATGGCAGGGTTTCCACGCACGACTTGACGTGTACAAACGATTTCCATGAACCCTTAGGGGAAGCAGCGCATTAACGCTGGAATGCTTCTCCCAGGACTCCCTCTGCCCCACCATGTCCCTTTGGAGGAACACTGTGCACTCAATGACTCCCGTTGACCGATTGAGCACCGTTCGGCGACCCAGGTACCTCCGGATCACCTCTTGGAACGCAGTGTGAAAGGCAGCAAACTGTTGCCTTCGTTGGATAGAGAGATTGACAAGTCTTTCAACTGTGCCCCGACCCGAGTTCTGGAAAGTCTTCGGTGTGATGCCGGTGGCTCTCAGGGCTGACCCTGAGCTGCAATGTAACAAGCTCTGTGCTGACTGTTCATTCTCCGCTTACATACCTGCCGTCTCTCCCTGCCCAGCAGAAACTCGACTTTACATGCCGTCCGGAAAACGAACGGTTTCCTCCTGAAGCCTGCTAGTCTTTTGGCAGGTTCAAGGACACCCAGATCTAGCTAGCGCCTTAAAACGCCTATGTCACTCGGACAGTGCTCATCTCCCTGCGCAAGATATTATTCTGAGAAGGTACCACAGTGCTTCTTGTGTCTCTTCTGGTGCTTGAGAAACTACACGTACGTGGGGCTGCGTTCAACTTTGATGCCGGGACCTTAGGAGAAACGTTGGATTGTCCCTAGTTGAACGAAGAATCCTCGTAGCCTCAAAGGTGCCTAAACACAGCGTTCCGCTAGTCTTCCCTTGCATGCTGGAACGTGTCTCAAAGGAAAGGGTGCTATGCAAGAAAGAAGAAAGGTCATTCCACTTCCTTGCCTGAGGCGTGCCAGAGCCCCCTTCGCATAAAGGGCAGACCACACTGGTCACGAAGATCCAAACAAGGTCCGGGAACGGCATCCACAGTGCCTGCAGGCATGCAGCATTTGCCCAGAAGCCTTAGTCAAAGCAGTGGCTTGACGCTAGGGTGCTGGTTCAGGACTCCTAGGACTCCTGGGTCCTCACCACCTCGCATGGAGAAACACTGTGTACCCAATGTGTACCCAATTCTTAGGGGACCCAACCAAATACAGGTACCTGGGCCCTTCGGATCGTTTCTCTGCAAGAAGAATGAAAGGCGACACTCTGCTCCCTTCGCTGCCCGTCTAGACTGCCGAGCTTTCAAAAGTCCTCCCGAACACAGGCCTAGCAGGTCTTCGGTGTTATGTCAATGATCCCCACGGCTGAACCACTGCTGCTATGAAGAGACACTGTGTTTACGGTTCATGCTGGGAACACTTCCCTGCCGCCCCTCTCTCTCTCTCTCCCTCTCTCTCTCTCTCTCTCTTCTCTCTCTCTTTCTCTCTGCCAAGCAGAAGGTCGACTTCAGAGGCAGCCTGACAAATGTACAATTTGGCCCTGAACGCTACCCTGGGTTTTGTAAGACACAAGGACAGTTTGGCCCATCCCCGGGAATTACGTCGTTGAGGCCATTCAGCCCACGCAGGACTACCCTGGTGCCAAAGTCTTATCAGCGAAGGTCCAGGGTGCTGCTTGAGTCTCTTTCTGTTGGTCAGAAACTACAAGTGCATGTGCTGGGTTCAATTTTGATATTGGTTACCTAAAGCCAAGAGCATTATTTTCCCGGCGGGAGAGCTGAAAGTGCGGCCTCAAAGTGTCCTGAGAAACAGTGCGGTTCCTCGTGTTCTCTTCACAAGTAGAATGGCTATGTGCGGGGAAAGGGAGTTTGCCTAGAGAAACACTCTGTTTACTACGCCGTGCAGGAGGCCTCCGGGCGCCCTCTATCCATCAACGGAACACTCTACTGTTCCAAAACGACCCAAGTGAGGTTCAGGTATTCCCTCCACGAATTGACGCGTGCAGAGGTTTTCCAGGAAACCTTAGGCGAGTAGTGCATTGAAGTTAGTATGCCTTTCCTAGGGTCCCCGCTGCCTCACCACGTCCCTTGGAAGAACACTGTGTACCGAGACTCTTCTTGGCCCCCTGAGCACCTTTCCGCTGTCAAAGTCCTCCGGATCACCTCTTTGAATGCAGACTGAGAAGCGACAAAGTCTCCTCTTTGCTGTAGAGCTAGATAGCCACGACATTCAAAAGTGCCCCTGAACAGAGGTGTAGAAGGTCCTAGGTGGCATGCCAGGGGCTCCCACTGCTGACGCTGAGGAGCCATGTGAGACACGGTGCGTAGTGTTCATTCTGGGTGTACTTACCTACCGGCTCTTCCTGGCAAGCTGTAACTCGACCTTTGATGCAGTCTGGAAAATGGACAGTTTCCCCCCCGAACACTGCTAGGCTTTTGGCAGGTTCAGGGAGCACCTAAATCTGATACCTAGCACCTTTAAGAGTTCATGCCATTCGCACAGCGCACAACCAACTCCCTGGCTACAAACCTATTCAGAGAAGGTGCCACCGTCCTCCTGGGGTCCCCTTCGGTTCCTGAGAAACTATACGCACGTGGGCTGTGTGCAACTCTGAGACCGGGACCCTTAGAGAACTGTAGTACCTCCCAACGGGAAAGAAGGATCGTTCAGCGTGAAAGCTGCCTGAAATACAGTGCTCTGTCAGTCCATTCTTGCATGCTGGAATGTCTTTGGAAGGAAAGTGGAATTTTCTTGAGAGCGGTGGTGGGTTTCCGCTTCCATTCCTGGGGCATCCCAGAGCCGCCTTTACACAGAAGGAACACGACACTGAGCGCCAAGCTGAAGGCAAGGTCCAGGAATTGCATCCACAAATGCCAGGCAGGCGTGCAGCATTTCCCAGGGAGCCCTACTCAAAGCAGTGGCTAAACGCTAGTGGGCTTTTCAGGACTCCTGGGACTCCCGCGCCCTCAGCACGTCTCACGGCAACACCATGTGTACCGGTTGTCACGTCTTAGGCGACCTACCGACGTACAGGCACCTAGGCCCTTCGCATCGTCTCTTGGAACGAAGAGTGAATTCAAGGCAAAACACTGCTCTCTTTGTTGCACCGTTGGATTGCCCATCTTTCAAAAGTCCTCCCGAACACGGGTCTGGCAGGTCTTAGGTGGACCGCAAGCGGTCCCCGCTGCTGAACCAGGACGGCAATGAAAACACCCCCTGCTTAGCGTTCGCACTGGGAACACGAAGCTGCCCTCGCTTGCCAAGCAGACCGTCGACTTTAGGCGCAGCCTGACAAACGGACTTGTTGCCCCTGCAACACTGCCTGAGCTCTGGTAGGATACAAGGACACTTTTTGGCCTCACCTAAGGAATTACGTCGGTCACGCCTTTCAGCTCCCTGTGTGCCGAAGTTTTATCAGGGAAGGTCCAGGGTGCTCCTTGAGTCTCTTTTCGCCGGTCAGAAGCTACACGTACGTGTGCTGCGTCAAGTCTGACCGAGGGGCCTAATGAGAAAAGCATTATTTTCCCAACGGGAAAGCAGGACACTTGCGGCCTCAGATTTAAGTGAAGAACAGCGTTGTTGCCCGTGCCCTCTTCACAGTGGTAATGCCGAGTGATTGAACGGCAGGTTTCCTAGGCTAACAGACAGTTTCCTACTCGTTACAGGAGGCCTCCAGCAGCCCTTGTTCACATAACGGGAAAGCCAGACCTGTCCCCCAGGCTCAACGTAATGGCAGGGTTTCCACGCACGACTTGACGTGTACAAACGATTTCCATGAACCCTTAGGGGAAGCAGCGCATTAACGCTGGAATGCTTCTCCCAGGACTCCCTCTGCCCCACCATGTCCCTTTGGAGGAACACTGTGCACTCAATGACTCCCGTTGACCGATTGAGCACCGTTCGGCGACCCAGGTACCTCCGGATCACCTCTTGGAACGCAGTGTGAAAGGCAGCAAACTGTTGCCTTCGTTGGATAGAGAGATTGACAAGTCTTTCAACTGTGCCCCGACCCGAGTTCTGGAAAGTCTTCGGTGTGATGCCAGTGGCTCTCAGGGCTGACCCTGAGCTGCAATGTAACAAGCTCTGTGCTGACTGTTCATTCTCCGCTTACATACCTGCCGTCTCTCCCTGCCCAGCAGAAACTCGACTTTACATGCCGTCCGGAAAACGAACGGTTTCCTCCTGAAGCCTGCTAGTCTTTTGGCAGGTTCAAGGACACCCAGATCTAGCTAGCGCCTTAAAACGCCTATGTCACTCGGACAGTGCTCATCTCCCTGCGCAAGATATTATTCTGAGAAGGTACCACAGTGCTTCTTGTGTCTCTTCTGGTGCTTGAGAAACTACACGTACGTGGGGCTGTGTTCAACTTTGATGCCGGGACCTTAGGAGAAACGTTGGATTGTCCCTAGTTGAACGAAGAATCCTCGTAGCCTCAAAGGTGCCTAAACACAGCGTTCCGCTAGTCTTCCCTTGCATGCTGGAACGTGTCTCAAAGGAAAGGGTGCTATGCAAGAAAGAAGAAAGGTCTTTCCACTTCCTTGCCTGAGGCGTGCCAGAGCCCCCTTCGCATAAAGGGCAGACCACACTGGTCACGAAGATCCAAACAAGGTCCGGGAACGGCATCCACAGTGCCTGCAGGCATGCAGAATTTGCCCAGAAGCCTTAGTCAAAGCAGTGGCTTGATGCTAGGGTGCTGGTTCAGGACTCCTAGGACTCCTGGGTCCTCACCACCTCGCATGGAGAAACACTGTGTACCCAATGTGTACCCAATTCTTAGGGGACCCAACCAAATACAGGTACCTGGGCCCTTCGGATCGTTTCTCTGCAAGAAGAACGAAAGGCGACACTCTGCTCCCTTCGCTGCCCGTCTAGACTGCCGAGCTTTCAAAAGTCCTCCCGAACACAGGCCTAGCAGGTCTTCGGTGTTATGCCAATGATCCCCACGGCTGAACCACTGCTGCTATGAAGAGACACTGTGTTTACGGTTCATGCTGGGAACACTTCCCTGCCGCCCCTCTCTCTCTCTCTCCCTCTCTCTCTCTCTCTCTCTTCTCTCTCTCTTTCTCTCTGCCAAGCAGAAGGTCGACTTCAGAGGCAGCCTGACAAATGTACAATTTGGCCCTGAACGCTACCCTGGGTTTTGTAAGACACAAGGACAGTTTGGCCCATCCCCGGGAATTACGTCGTTGAGGCCATTCAGCCCACGCAGGACTACCCTGGTGCCAAAGTCTTATCAGCGAAGGTCCAGGGTGCTGCTTGAGTCTCTTTCTGTTGGTCAGAAACTACAAGTGCATGTGCTGGGTTCAATTTTGATATTGGTTACCTAAAGCCAAGAGCATTATTTTCCCGGCGGGAGAGCTGAAAGTGCGGCCTCAAAGTGTCCTGAGAAACAGTGCGGTTCCTCGTGTTCTCTTCACAAGTAGAATGGCTATGTGCGGGGAAAGGGAGTTTGCCTAGAGAAACACTCTGTTTACTACGCCGTGCAGGAGGCCTCCGGGCGCCCTCTATCCATCAACGGAACACTCTACTGTTCCAAAACGACCCAAGTGAGGTTCAGGTATTCCCTCCACGAATTGACGCGTGCAGAGGTTTTCCAGGAAACCTTAGGCGAGTAGTGCATTGAAGTTAGTATGCCTTTCCTAGGGTCCCCGCTGCCTCACCACGTCCCTTGGAAGAACACTGTGTACCGAGACTCTTCTTGGCCCCCTGAGCACCTTTCCGCTGTCAAAGTCCTCCGGATCACCTCTTTGAATGCAGACTGAGAAGCGACAAAGTCTCCTCTTTGCTGTAGAGCTAGATAGCCACGACATTCAAAAGTGCCCCTGAACAGAGGTGTAGAAGGTCCTAGGTGGCATGCCAGGGGCTCCCACTGCTGACGCTGAGGAGCCATGTGAGACACGGTGCGTAGTGTTCATTCTGGGTGTACTTACCTACCGGCTCTTCCTGGCAAGCTGTAACTCGACCTTTGATGCAGTCTGGAAAATGGAGAGTTTCCCCCCCGAACACTGCTAGGCTTTTGGCAGGTTCAGGGAGCACCTAAATCTGATACCTAGCACCTTTAAGAGTTCATGCCATTCGCACAGCGCACAACCAACTCCCTGGCTACAAACCTATTCAGAGAAGGTGCCACCGTCCTCCTGGGGTCCCCTTCGGTTCCTGAGAAACTATACGCACGTGGGCTGTGTGCAACTCTGAGACCGGGACCCTTAGAGAACTGTAGTACCTCCCAACGGGAAAGAAGGATCGTTCAGCGTGAAAGCTGCCTGAAATACAGTGCTCTGTCAGTCCATTCTTGCATGCTGGAATGTCTTTGGAAGGAAAGTGGAATTTTCTTGAGAGCGGTGGTGGGTTTCCGCTTCCATTCCTGGGGCATCCCAGAGCCGCCTTTACACAGAAGGAACACGACACTGAGCGCCAAGCTGAAGGCAAGGTCCAGGAATTGCATCCACAAATGCCAGGCAGGCGTGCAGCATTTCCCAGGGAGCCCTACTCAAAGCAGTGGCTAAACGCTAGTGGGCTTTTCAGGACTCCTGGGACTCCCGCGCCCTCAGCACGTCTCACGGCAACACCATGTGTACCGGTTGTCACGTCTTAGGCGACCTACCGACGTACAGGCACCTAGGCCCTTCGCATCGTCTCTTGGAACGAAGAGTGAATTCAAGGCAAAACACTGCTCTCTTTGTTGCACCGTTGGATTGCCCATCTTTCAAAAGTCCTCCCGAACACGGGTCTGGCAGGTCTTAGGTGGACCGCAAGCGGTCCCCGCTGCTGAACCAGGACGGCAATGAAAACACCCCCTGCTTAGCGTTCGCACTGGGAACACGAAGCTGCCCTCGCTTGCCAAGCACGACCGTCGACTTCAGGCGCAGCCTGACAAACGGACTTGTTGCCCCTGCAACACTGCCTGAGCTCTGGTAGGATACAAGGACACTTTTTGGCCTCACCTAAGGAATTACGTCGGTCACGCCTTTCAGCTCCCTGTGTGCCGAAGTTTTATCAGGGAAGGTCCAGGGTGCTCCTTGAGTCTCTTTTTGCCGGTCAGAAGCTACACGTACGTGTGCTGCGTCAAGTCTGACCGAGGGGCCTAATGAGAAAAGCATTATTTTCCCAACGGGAAAGCAGGACACTTGCGGCCTCAGATTTAAGTGAAAAACAGCGTTGTTGCCCGTGCCCTCTTCACAGTGGTAATGCCGAGTGATTGAACGGCAGGTTTCCTAGGCTAACAGACAGTTTCCTACTCGTTACAGGAGGCCTCCAGCAGCCCTTGTTCACATAACGGGAAAGCCAGACCTGTCCCCCAGGCTCAACGTAATGGCAGGGTTTCCACGCACGACTTGACGTGTACAAACGATTTCCATGAACCCTTAGGGGAAGCAGCGCATTAACGCTGGAATGCTTCTCCCAGGACTCCCTCTGCCCCACCATGTCCCTTTGGAGGAACACTGTGCACTCAATGACTCCCGTTGACCGATTGAGCACCGTTCGGCGACCCAGGTACCTCCGGATCACCTCTTGGAACGCAGTGTGAAAGGCAGCAAACTGTTGCCTTCGTTGGATAGAGAGATTGACAAGTCTTTCAACTGTGCCCCGACCCGAGTTCTGGAAAGTCTTCGGTGTGATGCCAGTGGCTCTCAGGGCTGACCCTGAGCTGCAATGTAACAAGCTCTGTGCTGACTGTTCATTCTCCGCTTACATACCTGCCGTCTCTCCCTGCCCAGCAGAAACTCGACTTTACATGCCGTCCGGAAAACGAACGGTTTCCTCCTGAAGCCTGCTAGTCTTTTGGCAGGTTCAAGGACACCCAGATCTAGCTAGCGCCTTAAAACGCCTATGTCACTCGGACAGTGCTCATCTCCCTGCGCAAGATATTATTCTGAGAAGGTACCACAGTGCTTCTTGTGTCTCTTCTGGTGCTTGAGAAACTACACGTACGTGGGGCTGCATTCACCTTTGATGCCGGGACCTTAGGAGAAACGTTGGGTTGTCCCTAGTTGAACGAAGAATCCTCGTAGCCTCAAAGGTGCCTAAACACAGCGTTCCGCTAGTCTTCCCTTGCATGCTGGAACGTGTCTCAAAGGAAAGGGTGCTATGCAAGAAAGAAGAAAGGTCTTTCCACTTCCTTGCCTGAGGCGTGCCAGAGCCCCCTTCGCATAAAGGGCAGACCACACTGGTCACGAAGATCCAAACAAGGTCCGGGAACGGCATCCACAGTGCCTGCAGGCATGCAGCATTTGCCCAGAAGCCTTAGTCAAAGCAGTGGCTTGACGCTAGGGTGCTGGTTCAGGACTCCTAGGACTCCTGGGTCCTCACCACCTCGCATGGAGAAACACTGTGTACCCAATGTGTACCCAATTCTTAGGGGACCCAACCAAATACAGGTACCTGGGCCCTTCGGATCGTTTCTCTGCAAGAAGAATGAAAGGCGACACTCTGCTCCCTTCGCTGCCCGTCTAGACTGCCGAGCTTTCAAAAGTCCTCCCGAACACAGGCCTAGCAGGTCTTCGGTGTTATGTCAATGATCCCCACGGCTGAACCACTGCTGCTATGAAGAGACACTGTGTTTACGGTTCATGCTGGGAACACTTCCCTGCCGCCCCTCTCTCTCTCTCTCTCTCTCTGTCTCTCTCTCTCTCTCTCTGCCAAGCAGAAGGTCGACTTCAGAGGCAGCCTGACAAATGTACAATTTGGCCCTGAACGCTACCCTGGGTTTTGTAAGACACAAGGACAGTTTGGCCCATCCCCGGGAATTACGTCGTTGAGGCCATTCAGCCCACGCAGGACTACCCTGGTGCCAAAGTCTTATCAGCGAAGGTCCAGGGTGCTGCCTTGAGTCTCTTTCTGTTGGTCAGAAACTACAAGTGCATGTGCTGGGTTCAATTTTGATATTGGTTACCTAAAGCCAAGAGCATTATTTTCCCGGCGGGAGAGCTGAAAGTGCGGCCTCAAAGTGTCCTGAGAAACAGTGCGGTTCCTCGTGTTCTCTTCACAAGTAGAATGGCTATGTGCGGGGAAAGGGAGTTTGCCTAGAGAAACACTCTGTTTACTACGCCGTGCAGGAGGCCTCCGGGCGCCCTCTATCCATCAACGGAACGCTCTACTGTTCCAAAACGACCCAAGTGAGGTTCAGGTATTCCCTCCACGAATTGACGCGTGCAGAGGTTTTCCAGGAAACCTTAGGCGAGTAGTGCATTGAAGTTAGTATGCCTTTCCTAGGGTCCCCGCTGCCTCACCACGTCCCTTGGAAGAACACTGTGTACCGAGACTCTTCTTGGCCCCCTGAGCACCTTTCCGCTGTCAAAGTCCTCCGGATCACCTCTTTGAATGCAGACTGAGAAGCGACAAAGTCTCCTCTTTGCTGTAGAGCTAGATAGCCACGACATTCAAAAGTGCCCCTGAACAGAGGTGTAGAAGGTCCTAGGTGGCATGCCAGGGGCTCCCACTGCTGACGCTGAGGAGCCATGTGAGACACGGTGCGTAGTGTTCATTCTGGGTGTACTTACCTACCGGCTCTTCCTGGCAAGCTGTAACTCGACCTTTGATGCAGTCTGGAAAATGGACAGTTTCCCCCCCGAACACTGCTAGGCTTTTGGCAGGTTCAGGGAGCACCTAAATCTGATACCTAGCACCTTTAAGAGTTCATGCCATTCGCACAGCGCACAACCAACTCCCTGGCTACAAACCTATTCAGAGAAGGTGCCACCGTCCTCCTGGGGTCCCCTTCGGTTCCTGAGAAACTATACGCACGTGGGCTGTGTGCAACTCTGAGACCGGGACCCTTAGAGAACTGTAGTACCTCCCAACGGGAAAGAAGGATCGTTCAGCGTGAAAGCTGCCTGAAATACAGTGCTCTGTCAGTCCATTCTTGCATGCTGGAATGTCTTTGGAAGGAAAGTGGAATTTTCTTGAGAGCGGTGGTGGGTTTCCGCTTCCATTCCTGGGGCATCCCAGAGCCGCCTTTACACAGAAGGAACACGACACTGAGCGCCAAGCTGAAGGCAAGGTCCAGGAATTGCATCCACAAATGCCAGGCAGGCGTGCAGCATTTCCCAGGGAGCCCTACTCAAAGCAGTGGCTAAACGCTAGTGGGCTTTTCAGGACTCCTGGGACTCCCGCGCCCTCAGCACGTCTCACGGCAACACCATGTGTACCGGTTGTCACGTCTTAGGCGACCTACCGACGTACAGGCACCTAGGCCCTTCGCATCGTCTCTTGGAACGAAGAGTGAATTCAAGGCAAAACACTGCTCTCTTTGTTGCACCGTTGGATTGCCCATCTTTCAAAAGTCCTCCCGAACACGGGTCTGGCAGGTCTTAGGTGGACCGCAAGCGGTCCCCGCTGCTGAACCAGGACGGCAATGAAAACACCCCCTGCTTAGCGTTCGCACTGGGAACACGAAGCTGCCCTCGCTTGCCAAGCAGACCGTCGACTTTAGGCGCAGCCTGACAAACGGACTTGTTGCCCCTGCAACACTGCCTGAGCTCTGGTAGGATACAAGGACACTTTTTGGCCTCACCTAAGGAATTACGTCCGTCACGCCTTTCAGCTCCCTGTGTGCCGAAGTTTTATCAGGGAAGGTCCAGGGTGCTCCTTGAGTCTCTTTTCGCCGGTCAGAAGCTACACGTACGTGTGCTGCGTCAAGTCTGACCGAGGGGCCTAATGAGAAAAGCATTATTTTCCCAACGGGAAAGCAGGACACTTGCGGCCTCAGATTTAAGTGAAAAACAGCGTTGTTGCCCGTGCCCTCTTCACAGTGGTAATGCCGAGTGATTGAACGGCAGGTTTCCTAGGCTAACAGACAGTTTCCTACTCGTTACAGGAGGCCTCCAGCAGCCCTTGTTCACATAACGGGAAAGCCAGACCTGTCCCCCAGGCTCAACGTAATGGCAGGGTTTCCACGCACGACTTGACGTGTACAAACGATTTCCATGAACCCTTAGGGGAAGCAGCGCATTAACGCTGGAATGCTTCTCCCAGGACTCCCTCTGCCCCACCATGTCCCTTTGGAGGAACACTGTGCACTCAATGACTCCCGTTGACCGATTGAGCACCGTTCGGCGACCCAGGTACCTCCGGATCACCTCTTGGAACGCAGTGTGAAAGGCAGCAAACTGTTGCCTTCGTTGGATAGAGAGATTGACAAGTCTTTCAACTGTGCCCCGACCCGAGTTCTGGAAAGTCTTCGGTGTGATGCCAGTGGCTCTCAGGGCTGACCCTGAGCTGCAATGTAACAAGCTCTGTGCTGACTGTTCATTCTCCGCTTACATACCTGCCGTCTCTCCCTGCCCAGCAGAAACTCGACTTTACATGCCGTCCGGAAAACGAACGGTTTCCTCCTGAAGCCTGCTAGTCTTTTGGCAGGTTCAAGGACACCCAGATCTAGCTAGCGCCTTAAAACGCCTATGTCACTCGGACAGTGCTCATCTCCCTGCGCAAGATATTATTCTGAGAAGGTACCACAGTGCTTCTTGTGTCTCTTCTGGTGCTTGAGAAACTACACGTACGTGGGGCTGCGTTCACCTTTGATGCCGGGACCTTAGGAGAAACGTTGGATTGTCCCTAGTTGAACGAAGAATCCTCGTAGCCTCAAAGGTGCCTAAACACAGCGTTCCGCTAGTCTTCCCTTGCATGCTGGAACGTGTCTCAAAGGAAAGGGTGCTATGCAAGAAAGAAGAAAGGTCATTCCACTTCCTTGCCTGAGGCGTGCCAGAGCCCCCTTCGCATAAAGGGCAGACCACACTGGTCACGAAGATCCAAACAAGGTCCGGGAACGGCATCCACAGTGCCTGCAGGCATGCAGCATTTGCCCAGAAGCCTTAGTCAAAGCAGTGGCTTGACGCTAGGGTGCTGGTTCAGGACTCCTAGGACTCCTGGGTCCTCACCACCTCGCATGGAGAAACACTGTGTACCCAATGTGTACCCAATTCTTAGGGGACCCAACCAAATACAGGTACCTGGGCCCTTCGGATCGTTTCTCTGCAAGAAGAATGAAAGGCGACACTCTGCTCCCTTCGCTGCCCGTCTAGACTGCCGAGCTTTCAAAAGTCCTCCCGAACACAGGCCTAGCAGGTCTTCGGTGTTATGTCAATGATCCCCACGGCTGAACCACTGCTGCTATGAAGAGACACTGTGTTTACGGTTCATGCTGGGAACACTTCCCTGCCGCCCCTCTCTCTCTCTCTCCCTCTCTCTCTCTCTCTCTCTTCTCTCTCTCTTCTCTCTGCCAAGCAGAAGGTCGACTTCAGAGGCAGCCTGACAAATGTACAATTTGGCCCTGAACGCTACCCTGGGTTTTGTAAGACACAAGGACAGTTTGGCCCATCCCCGGGAATTACGTCGTTGAGGCCATTCAGCCCACGCAGGACTACCCTGGTGCCACAGTCTTATCAGCGAAGGTCCAGGGTGCTGCTTGAGTCTCTTTCTGTTGGTCAGAAACTACAAGTGCATGTGCTGGGTTCAATTTTGATATTGGTTACCTAAAGCCAAGAGCATTATTTTCCCGGCGGGAGAGCTGAAAGTGCGGCCTCAAAGTGTCCTGAGAAACAGTGCGGTTCCTCGTGTTCTCTTCACAAGTAGAATGGCTATGTGCGGGGAAAGGGAGTTTGCCTAGAGAAACACTCTGTTTACTACGCCGTGCAGGAGGCCTCCGGGCGCCCTCTATCCATCAACGGAACACTCTACTGTTCCAAAACGACCCAAGTGAGGTTCAGGTATTCCCTCCACGAATTGACGCGTGCAGAGGTTTTCCAGGAAACCTTAGGCGAGTAGTGCATTGAAGTTAGTATGCCTTTCCTAGGGTCCCCGCTGCCTCACCACGTCCCTTGGAAGAACACTGTGTACCGAGACTCTTCTTGGCCCCCTGAGCACCTTTCCGCTGTCAAAGTCCTCCGGATCACCTCTTTGAATGCAGACTGAGAAGCGACAAAGTCTCCTCTTTGCTGTAGAGCTAGATAGCCACGACATTCAAAAGTGCCCCTGAACAGAGGTGTAGAAGGTCCTAGGTGGCATGCCAGGGGCTCCCACTGCTGACGCTGAGGAGCCATGTGAGACACGGTGCGTAGTGTTCATTCTGGGTGTACTTACCTACCGGCTCTTCCTGGCAAGCTGTAACTCGACCTTTGATGCAGTCTGGAAAATGGACAGTTTCCCCCCCGAACACTGCTAGGCTTTTGGCAGGTTCAGGGAGCACCTAAATCTGATACCTAGCACCTTTAAGAGTTCATGCCATTCGCACAGCGCACAACCAACTCCCTGGCTACAAACCTATTCAGAGAAGGTGCCACCGTCCTCCTGGGGTCCCCTTCGGTTCCTGAGAAACTATACGCACGTGGGCTGTGTGCAACTCTGAGACCGGGACCCTTAGAGAACTGTAGTACCTCCCAACGGGAAAGAAGGATCGTTCAGCGTGAAAGCTGCCTGAAATACAGTGCTCTGTCAGTCCATTCTTGCATGCTGGAATGTCTTTGGAAGGAAAGTGGAATTTTCTTGAGAGCGGTGGTGGGTTTCCGCTTCCATTCCTGGGGCATCCCAGAGCCGCCTTTACACAGAAGGAACACGACACTGAGCGCCAAGCTGAAGGCAAGGTCCAGGAATTGCATCCACAAATGCCAGGCAGGCGTGCAGCATTTCCCAGGGAGCCCTACTCAAAGCAGTGGCTAAACGCTAGTGGGCTTTTCAGGACTCCTGGGACTCCCGCGCCCTCAGCACGTCTCACGGCAACACCATGTGTACCGGTTGTCACGTCTTAGGCGACCTACCGACGTACAGGCACCTAGGCCCTTCGCATCGTCTCTTGGAACGAAGAGTGAATTCAAGGCAAAACACTGCTCTCTTTGTTGCACCGTTGGATTGCCCATCTTTCAAAAGTCCTCCCGAACACGGGTCTGGCAGGTCTTAGGTGGACCGCAAGCGGTCCCCGCTGCTGAACCAGGACGGCAATGAAAACACCCCCTGCTTAGCGTTCGCACTGGGAACACGAAGCTGCCCTCGCTTGCCAAGCAGACCGTCGACTTTAGGCGCAGCCTGACAAACGGACTTGTTGCCCCTGCAACACTGCCTGAGCTCTGGTAGGATACAAGGACACTTTTTGGCCTCACCTAAGGAATTACGTCGGTCACGCCTTTCAGCTCCCTGTGTGCCGAAGTTTTATCAGGGAAGGTCCAGGGTGCTCCTTGAGTCTCTTTTCGCCGGTCAGAAGCTACACGTACGTGTGCTGCGTCAAGTCTGACCGAGGGGCCTAATGAGAAAAGCATTATTTTCCCAACGGGAAAGCAGGACACTTGCGGCCTCAGATTTAAGTGAAAAACAGCGTTGTTGCCCGTGCCCTCTTCACAGTGGTAATGCCGAGTGATTGAACGGCAGGTTTCCTAGGCTAACAGACAGTTTCCTACTCGTTACAGGAGGCCTCCAGCAGCCCTTGTTCACATAACGGGAAAGCCAGACCTGTCCCCCAGGCTCAACGTAATGGCAGGGTTTCCACGCACGACTTGACGTGTACAAACGATTTCCATGAACCCTTAGGGGAAGCAGCGCATTAACGCTGGAATGCTTCTCCCAGGACTCCCTCTGCCCCACCATGTCCCTTTGGAGGAACACTGTGCACTCAATGACTCCCGTTGACCGATTGAGCACCGTTCGGCGACCCAGGTACCTCCGGATCACCTCTTGGAACGCAGTGTGAAAGGCAGCAAACTGTTGCCTTCGTTGGATAGAGAGATTGACAAGTCTTTCAACTGTGCCCCGACCCGAGTTCTGGAAAGTCTTCGGTGTGATGCCAGTGGCTCTCAGGGCTGACCCTGAGCTGCAATGTAACAAGCTCTGTGCTGACTGTTCATTCTCCGCTTACATACCTGCCGTCTCTCCCTGCCCAGCAGAAACTCGACTTTACATGCCGTCCGGAAAACGAACGGTTTCCTCCTGAAGCCTGCTAGTCTTTTGGCAGGTTCAAGGACACCCAGATCTAGCTAGCGCCTTAAAACGCCTATGTCACTCGGACAGTGCTCATCTCCCTGCGCAAGATATTATTCTGAGAAGGTACCACAGTGCTTCTTGTGTCTCTTCTGGTGCTTGAGAAACTACACGTACGTGGGGCTGCGTTCAACTTTGATGCCGGGACCTTAGGAGAAACGTTGGATTGTCCCTAGTTGAACGAAGAATCCTCGTAGCCTCAAAGGTGCCTAAACACAGCGTTCCGCTAGTCTTCCCTTGCATGCTGGAACGTGTCTCAAAGGAAAGGGTGCTATGCAAGAAAGAAGAAAGGTCATTCCACTTCCTTGCCTGAGGCGTGCCAGAGCCCCCTTCGCATAAAGGGCAGACCACACTGGTCACGAAGATCCAAACAAGGTCCGGGAACGGCATCCACAGTGCCTGCAGGCATGCAGCATTTGCCCAGAAGCCTTAGTCAAAGCAGTGGCTTGACGCTAGGGTGCTGGTTCAGGACTCCTAGGACTCCTGGGTCCTCACCACCTCGCATGGAAAAAACACTGTGTACCCAATGTGTACCCAATTCTTAGGGGACCCAACCAAATACAGGTACCTGGGCCCTTCGGATCGTTTCTCTGCAAGAAGAATGAAAGGCGACACTCTGCTCCCTTCGCTGCCCGTCTAGACTGCCGAGCTTTCAAAAGTCCTCCCGAACACAGGCCTAGCAGGTCTTCGGTGTTATGTCAATGATCCCCACGGCTGAACCACTGCTGCTATGAAGAGACACTGTGTTTACGGTTCATGCTGGGAACACTTCCCTGCCGCCCCTCTCTCTCTCTCTCCCTCTCTCTCTCTCTCTCTCTTCTCTCTCTCTTTCTCTCTGCCAAGCAGAAGGTCGACTTCAGAGGCAGCCTGACAAATGTACAATTTGGCCCTGAACGCTACCCTGGGTTTTGTAAGACACAAGGACAGTTTGGCCCATCCCCGGGAATTACGTCGTTGAGGCCATTCAGCCCACGCAGGACTACCCTGGTGCCAAAGTCTTATCAGCGAAGGTCCAGGGTGCTGCTTGAGTCTCTTTCTGTTGGTCAGAAACTACAAGTGCATGTGCTGGGTTCAATTTTGATATTGGTTACCTAAAGCCAAGAGCATTATTTTCCCGGCGGGAGAGCTGAAAGTGCGGCCTCAAAGTGTCCTGAGAAACAGTGCGGTTCCTCGTGTTCTCTTCACAAGTAGAATGGCTATGTGCGGGGAAAGGGAGTTTGCCTAGAGAAACACTCTGTTTACTACGCCGTGCAGGAGGCCTCCGGGCGCCCTCTATCCATCAACGGAACACTCTACTGTTCCAAAACGACCCAAGTGAGGTTCAGGTATTCCCTCCACGAATTGACGCGTGCAGAGGTTTTCCAGGAAACCTTAGGCGAGTAGTGCATTGAAGTTAGTATGCCTTTCCTAGGGTCCCCGCTGCCTCACCACGTCCCTTGGAAGAACACTGTGTACCGAGACTCTTCTTGGCCCCCTGAGCACCTTTCCGCTGTCAAAGTCCTCCGGATCACCTCTTTGAATGCAGACTGAGAAGCGACAAAGTCTCCTCTTTGCTGTAGAGCTAGATAGCCACGACATTCAAAAGTGCCCCTGAACAGAGGTGTAGAAGGTCCTAGGTGGCATGCCAGGGGCTCCCACTGCTGACGCTGAGGAGCCATGTGAGACACGGTGCGTAGTGTTCATTCTGGGTGTACTTACCTACCGGCTCTTCCTGGCAAGCTGTAACTCGACCTTTGATGCAGTCTGGAAAATGGACAGTTTCCCCCCCGAACACTGCTAGGCTTTTGGCAGGTTCAGGGAGCACCTAAATCTGATACCTAGCAGCCTTTAAGAGTTCATGCCATTCGCACAGCGCACAACCAACTCCCTGGCTACAAACCTATTCAGAGAAGGTGCCACCGTCCTCCTGGGGTCCCCTTCGGTTCCTGAGAAACTATACGCACGTGGGCTGTGTGCAACTCTGAGACCGGGACCCTTAGAGAACTGTAGTACCTCCCAACGGGAAAGAAGGATCGTTCAGCGTGAAAGCTGCCTGAAATACAGTGCTCTGTCAGTCCATTCTTGCATGCTGGAATGTCTTTGGAAGGAAAGTGGAATTTTCTTGAGAGCGGTGGTGGGTTTCCGCTTCCATTCCTGGGGCATCCCAGAGCCGCCTTTACACAGAAGGAACACGACACTGAGCGCCAAGCTGAAGGCAAGGTCCAGGAATTGCATCCACAAATGCCAGGCAGGCGTGCAGCATTTCCCAGGGAGCCCTACTCAAAGCAGTGGCTAAACGCTAGTGGGCTTTTCAGGACTCCTGGGACTCCCGCGCCCTCAGCACGTCTCACGGCAACACCATGTGTACCGGTTGTCACGTCTTAGGCGACCTACCGACGTACAGGCACCTAGGCCCTTCGCATCGTCTCTTGGAACGAAGAGTGAATTCAAGGCAAAACACTGCTCTCTTTGTTGCACCGTTGGATTGCCCATCTTTCAAAAGTCCTCCCGAACACGGGTCTGGCAGGTCTTAGGTGGACCGCAAGCGGTCCCCGCTGCTGAACCAGGACGGCAATGAAAACACCCCCTGCTTAGCGTTCGCACTGGGAACACGAAGCTGCCCTCGCTTGCCAAGCAGACCGTCGACTTCAGGCGCAGCCTGACAAACGGACTTGTTGCCCCTGCAACACTGCCTGAGCTCTGGTAGGATACAAGGACACTTTTTGGCCTCACCTAAGGAATTACGTCGGTCACGCCTTTCAGCTCCCTGTGTGCCGAAGTTTTATCAGGGAAGGTCCAGGGTGCTCCTTGAGTCTCTTTTCGCCGGTCAGAAGCTACACGTACGTGTGCTGCGTCAAGTCTGACCGAGGGGCCTAATGAGAAAAGCATTATTTTCCCAACGGGAAAGCAGGACACTTGCGGCCTCAGATTTAAGTGAAGAACAGCGTTGTTGCCCGTGCCCTCTTCACAGTGGTAATGCCGAGTGATTGAACGGCAGGTTTCCTAGGCTAACAGACAGTTTCCTACTCGTTACAGGAGGCCTCCAGCAGCCCTTGTTCACATAACGGGAAAGCCAGACCTGTCCCCCAGGCTCAACGTAATGGCAGGGTTTCCACGCACGACTTGACGTGTACAAACGATTTCCATGAACCCTTAGGGGAAGCAGCGCATTAACGCTGGAATGCTTCTCCCAGGACTCCCTCTGCCCCACCATGTCCCTTTGGAGGAACACTGTGCACTCAATGACTCCCGTTGACCGATTGAGCACCGTTCGGCGACCCAGGTACCTCCGGATCACCTCTTGGAACGCAGTGTGAAAGGCAGCAAACTGTTGCCTTCGTTGGATAGAGAGATTGACAAGTCTTTCAACTGTGCCCCGACCCGAGTTCTGGAAAGTCTTCGGTGTGATGCCAGTGGCTCTCAGGGCTGACCCTGAGCTGCAATGTAACAAGCTCTGTGCTGACTGTTCATTCTCCGCTTACATACCTGCCGTCTCTCCCTGCCCAGCAGAAACTCGACTTTACATGCCGTCCGGAAAACGAACGGTTTCCTCCTGAAGCCTGCTAGTCTTTTGGCAGGTTCAAGGACACCCAGATCTAGCTAGCGCCTTAAAACGCCTATGTCACTCGGACAGTGCTCATCTCCCTGCGCAAGATATTATTCTGAGAAGGTACCACAGTGCTTCTTGTGTCTCTTCTGGTGCTTGAGAAACTACACGTACGTGGGGCTGCGTTCAACTTTGATGCCGGGACCTTAGGAGAAACGTTGGATTGTCCCTAGTTGAACGAAGAATCCTCGTAGCCTCAAAGGTGCCTAAACACAGCGTTCCGCTAGTCTTCCCTTGCATGCTGGAATGTGTCTCAAAGGAAAGGGTGCTATGCAAGAAAGAAGAAAGGTCTTTCCACTTCCTTGCCTGAGGCGTGCCAGAGCCCCCTTCGCATAAAGGGCAGACCACACTGGTCACGAAGATCCAAACAAGGTCCGGGAACGGCATCCACAGTGCCTGCAGGCATGCAGCATTTGCCCAGAAGCCTTAGTCAAAGCAGTGGCTTGACGCTAGGGTGCTGGTTCAGGACTCCTAGGACTCCTGGGTCCTCACCACCTCGCATGGAAAAACACTGTGTACCCAATGTGTACCCAATTCTTAGGGGACCCAACCAAATACAGGTACCTGGGCCCTTCGGATCGTTTCTCTGCAAGAAGAATGAAAGGCGACACTCTGCTCCCTTCGCTGCCCGTCTAGACTGCCGAGCTTTCAAAAGTCCTCCCGAACACAGGTCTAGCAGGTCTTCGGTGTTATGCCAATGATCTCCACGGCTGAACCACTGCTGCTATGAAGAGACACTGTGTTTACGGTTCATGCTGGGAACACTTCCCTGCCGCCCCTCTCTCTCTCTCTCCCTCTCTCTCTCTCTCTCTCTTCTCTCTCTCTTTCTCTCTGCCAAGCAGAAGGTCGACTTCAGAGGCAGCCTGACAAATGTACAGTTTGGCCCTGAACGCTACCCTGGGTTTTGTAAGACACAAGGACAGTTTGGCCCATCCCCGGGAATTACGTCGTTGAGGCCATTCAGCCCACGCAGGACTACCCTGGTGCCAAAGTCTTATCAGCGAAGGTCCAGGGTGCTGCCTTGAGTCTCTTTCTGTTGGTCAGAAACTACAAGTGCATGTGCTGGGTTCAATTTTGATATTGGTTACCTAAAGCCAAGAGCATTATTTTCCCGGCGGGAGAGCTGAAAGTGCGGCCTCAAAGTGTCCTGAGAAACAGTGCGGTTCCTCGTGTTCTCTTCACAAGTAGAATGGCTATGTGCGGGGAAAGGGAGTTTGCCTAGAGAAACACTCTGTTTACTACGCCGTGCAGGAGGCCTCCGGGCGCCCTCTATCCATCAACGGAACACTCTACTGTTCCACAACGACCCAAGTGAGGTTCAGGTATTCCCTCCACGAATTGACGCGTGCAGAGGTTTTCCAGGAAACCTTAGGCGAGTAGTGCATTGAAGTTAGTATGCCTTTCCTAGGGTCCCCGCTGCCTCACCACGTCCCTTGGAAGAACACTGTGTACCGAGACTCTTCTTGGCCCCCTGAGCACCTTTCCGCTGTCAAAGTCCTCCGGATCACCTCTTTGAATGCAGACTGAGAAGCGACAAAGTCTCCTCTTTGCTGTAGAGCTAGATAGCCACGACATTCAAAAGTGCCCCTGAACAGAGGTGTAGAAGGTCCTAGGTGGCATGCCAGGGGCTCCCACTGCTGACTGCTGAGGAGCCATGTGAGACACGGTGCGTAGTGTTCATTCTGGGTGTACTTACCTACCGGCTCTTCCTGGCAAGCTGTAACTCGACCTTTGATGCAGTCTGGAAAATGGAGAGTTTCCCCCCCGAACACTGCTAGGCTTTTGGCAGGTTCAGGTAGCACTAAATCTGATACCTAGCACCTTTAAGAGTTCATGCCATTCGCACAGCGCACAACCAACTCCCTGGCTACAAACCTATTCAGAGAAGGTGCCACCGTCCTCCTGGGGTCCCCTTCGGTTCCTGAGAAACTATACGCACGTGGGCTGTGTGCAACTCTGAGACCGGGACCCTTAGAGAACTGTAGTACCTCCCAACGGGAAAGAAGATCGTTCAGGTGAAGCTGCTGAAATACAGTGCTCGTCAGTCCTTCTTGCATCGGAAGTTTGAAGGAAGTGGAATTTTTTGAGAGCGGTGTGGTTTCCGCTTCCATTCTGGGCATCCAGAGCGCCTTAACAGAAGGAACACGACACTGAGCGCCAAGCTGAAGCAGGTCGATGCATCCACAAATGCCAGGCGTGCAGCTTTCCGCCTACTCAAAGCAGTGCTAACGCTAGTGGGCTTTTCAGATGGGACTCCCGCGCCCTCAGCAGCACGCAAAAACGGTTGCACTCTAGGCGACCTACCGAGTACAGGCACTAGGCCCTTCGATGTCTCTTGGAACGAAAGGATGCAAAACAGCTCCTTTGCACAGCCATCTTTCAAAGTTCCCGACACGGTCTGAGTCTTAGGTGGACCGCAAGCGGTCCCCGGCTGAACAGGACGGCAATGAAAAACCCTGCTTAGCGTTCGCATGGGAACCGAAGCTGCCCTCGCTTCCAAGCAGACCGTCGACTTTAGGCGCAGCTGACAAAACGATTGTGCCCCTACATGCGAGCTCGTAGATACAAGGACACTTTTGCCTCACCTAAGATTAGTCGGCCCCTTCAGCTCCTTGTGCCGAAGTTTACAGGAAGGTCCAGGGTGTCTGAGTCTCTTTTCAAAGTACACGTACGTGTGCTGCAAGTCGACCGAGGGGCCTAATGAGAAAGCATTATTTTCCAAGGGAAAGCAGACACTGGGCCTCATTTAGTGAAACAGCGTTGTGCCGTCCCTCTTCCAGTGGTAAGCCGAGTGATTGAACGGCAGGTTCCTAGGCTACAGACAGTTTCTACTTTACAGAGTGTCCAGAGCCCTTGTTCAATTCGGAGCCTGGGGGAACAGGTCTGGCTTTCCCGTTATGTGAGGACTCCTGTAAACGAGTAGGAAACTGTCTGTTAGCCTAGGAAACCTGCCGTTCATCACTCGGCATTACCACTGGGAAGAGGGCACGGGCAACAAACGCTGTTTTTTCACTTAAATCGGAGGGCCGCAAAGTGTCCTGCCTTGCCCTTTGGGGAAAATAATGCCTTTTCTCATTAGGCCCCTCGGTCAGACTTGACGCAGCACACGTACGTGTAGCTTCTGGCCGGCGAAAAGAGACTCAAGGAGCACCCTGGACCTTCCCTGATAAAACTTCGGCACACAGGGAGCTGAAGGCGTGACCGACGTAATTCCTTAGGTGAGGCCAAAAAGTGTCCTTGTATCCTACCAGAGCTCAGGCAGTGTTGCAGGGGCAACAAGTCCGTTTGTCAGGCTGCGCCTAAAGTCGACGGTCTGCTTGGCAAGCGAGGGCAGCTTCGTGTTCCCAGTGCGAACGCTAAGCAGGGGGTGTTTTCATTGCCGTCCTGGTTCAGCAGCGGGGACCGCTTGCGGTCCACCTAAGACCTGCCAGACCCGTGTTCGGGAGGACTTTTGAAAGATGGGCAATCCAACGGTGCAACAAAGAGAGCAGTGTTTTGCCTTGAATTCACTCTTCGTTCCAAGAGACGATGCGAAGGGCCTAGGTGCCTGTACGTCGGTAGGTCGCCTAAGACGTGACAACCGGTACACATGGTGTTGCCGTGAGACGTGCTGAGGGCGCGGGAGTCCCAGGAGTCCTGAAAAGCCCACTAGCGTTTAGCCACTGCTTTGAGTAGGGCTCCCTGGGAAATGCTGCACGCCTGCCTGGCATTTGTGGATGCAATTCCTGGACCTTGCCTTCAGCTTGGCGCTCAGTGTCGTGTTCCTTCTGTGTAAAGGCGGCTCTGGGATGCCCCAGGAATGGAAGCGGAAACCCACCACCGCTCTCAAGAAAATTCCACTTTCCTTCCAAAGACATTCCAGCATGCAAGAATGGACTGACAGAGCACTGTATTTCAGGCAGCTTTCACGCTGAACGATCCTTCTTTCCCGTTGGGAGGTACTACAGTTCTCTAAGGGTCCCGGTCTCAGAGTTGCACACAGCCCACGTGCGTATAGTTTCTCAGGAACCGAAGGGGACCCCAGGAGGACGGTGGCACCTTCTCTGAATAGGTTTGTAGCCAGGGAGTTGGTTGTGCGCTGTGCGAATGGCATGAACTCTTAAAGGCGCTAGGTATCAGATTTAGGTGCTCCCTGAACCTGCCAAAAGCCTAGCAGTGTTCGGGGGGGAAACTGTCCATTTTCCAGACTGCATCAAAGGTCGAGTTACAGCTTGCCAGGAAGAGCCGGTAGGTAAGTACACCCAGAATGAACACTACGCACCGTGTCTCACATGGCTCCTCAGCGTCAGCAGTGGGAGCCCCTGGCATGCCACCTAGGACCTTCTACACCTCTGTTCAGGGGCACTTTTGAATGTCGTGGCTATCTAGCTCTACAGCAAAGAGGAGACTTTGTCGCTTCTCAGTCTGCATTCAAAGAGGTGATCCGGAGGACTTTGACAGCGGAAAGGTGCTCAGGGGGCCAAGAAGAGTCTCGGTACACAGTGTTCTTCCAAGGGACGTGGTGAGGCAGCGGGGACCCTAGGAAAGGCATACTAACTTCAATGCACTACTCGCCTAAGGTTTCCTGGAAAACCTCTGCACGCGTCAGCTATTCGTGGAGGGAATACCTGAACCTCACTTGGGTCGTTGTGGAACAGTAGAGTGTTCCGTTGATGGATAGAGGGCGCCCGGAGGCCTCCTGCACGGCGTAGTAAACAGAGTGTTTCTCTAGGCAAACTCCCTTTCCCCGCACATAGCCATTCTACTTGTGAAGAGAACACGAGGAACCGCACTGTTTCTCAGGACACTTTGAGGCCGCACTTTCAGCTCTCCCGCCGGGAAAATAATGCTCTTGGCTTTAGGTAACCAATATCAAAATTGAACCCAGCACATGCACTTGTAGTTTCTGACCAACAGAAAGAGACTCAAGCAGCACCCTGGACCTTCGCTGATAAGACTTTCGCACCAGGGTAGTCCTGCGTGGGCTGAATGGCCTCAACGACGTAATTCCCGGGGATGGGCCAAACTGTCCTTGTGTCTTACAAAACCCAGGGTAGCGTTCAGGGCCAAATTGTACGTTTGTCAGGCTGCCTCTGAAGTCGACCTTCTGCTTGGCAGAGAGAGAGAGAGACAGAGAGAGAGAGAGAGAGAGAGGGGCGGCAGGGAAGTGTTCCCAGCATGAACCGTAAACACAGTGTCTCTTCATAGCAGCAGTGGTTCAGCCGTGGAGATCATTGGCATAACACCGAAGACCTGCTAGACCTGTGTTCGGGAGGACTTTTGAAAGCTCGGCAGTCTAGACGGGCAGCGAAGGGAGCAGAGTGTCGCCTTTCATTCTTCTTGCAGAGAAACGATCCGAAGGGCCCAGGTACCTGTATTTGGTTGGGTCCCCTAAGAATTGGGTACACATTGGGTACACAGTGTTTCTCCATGCGAGGTGGTGAGGACCCAGGAGTCCTAGGAGTCCTGAACCAGCACCCTAGCGTCAAGCCACTGCTTTGACTAAGGCTTCTGGGCAAATGCTGCATGCCTGCAGGCACTGTGGATGCCGTTCCCGGACCTTGTTTGGATCTTCGTGACCAGTGTGGTCTGCCCTTTATGCGAAGGGGGCTCTGGCACGCCTCAGGCAAGGAAGTGGAAAGACCTTTCTTCTTTCTTGCATAGCACCCTTTCCTTTGAGACACGTTCCAGCATGCAAGGGAAGACTAGCGGAACGCTGTGTTTAGGCACCTTTGAGGCTACGAGGATTCTTCGTTCAACTAGGGACAATCCAACGTTTCTCCTAAGGTCCCGGCATCAAAGTTGAACGCAGCCCCACGTACGTGTAGTTTCTCAAGCACCAGAAGAGACACAAGAAGCACTGTGGTACCTTCTCAGAATAATATCTTGCGCAGGGAGATGAGCACTGTCCGAGTGACATAGGCGTTTTAAGGCGCTAGCTAGATCTGGGTGTCCTTGAACCTGCCAAAAGACTAGCAGGCTTCAGGAGGAAACCGTTCGTTTTCCGGACGGCATGTAAAGTCGAGTTTCTGCTGGGCAGGGAGAGACGGCAGGTATGTAAGCGGAGAATGAACAGTCAGCACAGAGCTTGTTACATTGCAGCTCAGGGTCAGCCCTGAGAGCCACCGGCATCACACCGAAGACTTTCCAGAACTCGGGTCGGGGCACAGTTGAAAGACTTGTCAATCTCTCTATCCAACGAAGGCAACAGTTTGCTGCCTTTCACACTGCGTTCCAAGAGGTGATCCGGAGGTACCTGGGTCGCCGAACGGTGCTCAATCGGTCAACGGGAGTCATTGAGTGCACAGTGTTCCTCCAAAGGGACATGGTGGGGCAGAGGGAGTCCTGGGAGAAGCATTCCAGCGTTAATGCGCTGCTTCCCCTAAGGGTTCATGGAAATCGTTTGTACACGTCAAGTCGTGCGTGGAAACCCTGCCATTACGTTGAGCCTGGGGGACAGGTCTGGCTTTCCCGTTATGTGAACAAGGGCTGCTGGAGGCCTCCTGTAACGAGTAGGAAACTGTCTGTTAGCCTAGGAAACCTGCCGTTCAATCACTCGGCATTACCACTGTGAAGAGGGCACGGGCAACAACGCTGTTTTTCACTTAAATCTGAGGCCGCAAGTGTCCTGCTTTCCCGTTGGGAAAATAATGCTTTTCTCATTAGGCCCCTCGGTCAGACTTGACGCAGCACACGTACGTGTAGCTTCTGAGCGGCGAAAAGAGACTCAAGGAGCACCCTGGACCTTCCCTGATAAAACTTCGGCACACAGGGAGCTGAAAGGCGTGACCGACGTAATTCCTTAGGTGAGGCCAAAAAGTGTCCTTGTATCCTACCAGAGCTCAGGCAGTGTTGCAGGGGCAACAAGTCCGTTTGTCAGGCTGCGCCTAAAGTCGACGGTCTGCTTGGCAAGCGAGGGCAGCTTCGTGTTCCCAGTGCGAACGCTAAGCAGGGGGTGTTTTCATTGCCGTCCTGGTTCAGCAGCGGGGACCGCTTGCGGTCCACCTAAGACCTGCCAGACCCGTGTTCGGGAGGACTTTTGAAAGATGGGCAATCCAACGGTGCAACAAAGAGAGCAGTGTTTTGCCTTGAATTCACTCTTCGTTCCAAGAGACGATGCGAAGGGCCTAGGTGCCTGTACGTCGGTAGGTCGCCTAAGACGTGACAACCGGTACACATGGTGTTGCCGTGAGACGTGCTGAGGGCGCGGGAGTCCCAGGAGTCCTGAAAAGCCCACTAGCGTTTAGCCACTGCTTTGAGTAGGGCTCCCTGGGAAATGCTGCACGCCTGCCTGGCATTTGTGGATGCAATTCCTGGACCTTGCCTTCAGCTTGGCGCTCAGTGTCGTGTTCCTTCTGTGTAAAGGCGGCTCTGGGATGCCCCAGGAATGGAAGCGGAAACCCACCACCGCTCTCAAGAAAATTCCACTTTCCTTCCAAAGACATTCCAGCATGCAAGAATGGACTGACAGAGCACTGTATTTCAGGCAGCTTTCACGCTGAACGATCCTTCTTTCCCGTTGGGAGGTACTACAGTTCTCTAAGGGTCCCGGTCTCAGAGTTGCACACAGCCCACGTGCGTATAGTTTCTCAGGAACCGAAGGGGACCCCAGGAGGACGGTGGCACCTTCTCTGAATAGGTTTGTAGCCAGGGAGTTGGTTGTGCGCTGTGCGAATGGCATGAACTCTTAAAGGCGCTAGGTATCAGATTTAGGTGCTCCCTGAACCTGCCAAAAGCCTAGCAGTGTTCGGGGGGGAAACTGTCCATTTTCCAGACTGCATCAAAGGTCGAGTTACAGCTTGCCAGGAAGAGCCGGTAGGTAAGTACACCCAGAATGAACACTACGCACCGTGTCTCACATGGCTCCTCAGCGTCAGCAGTGGGAGCCCCTGGCATGCCACCTAGGACCTTCTACACCTCTGTTCAGGGGCACTTTTGAATGTCGTGGCTATCTAGCTCTACAGCAAAGAGGAGACTTTGTCGCTTCTCAGTCTGCATTCAAAGAGGTGATCCGGAGGACTTTGACAGCGGAAAGGTGCTCAGGGGGCCAAGAAGAGTCTCGGTACACAGTGTTCTTCCAAGGGACGTGGTGAGGCAGCGGGGACCCTAGGAAAGGCATACTAACTTCAATGCACTACTCGCCTAAGGTTTCCTGGAAAACCTCTGCACGCGTCAGCTATTCGTGGAGGGAATACCTGAACCTCACTTGGGTCGTTGTGGAACAGTAGAGTGTTCCGTTGATGGATAGAGGGCGCCCGGAGGCCTCCTGCACGGCGTAGTAAACAGAGTGTTTCTCTAGGCAAACTCCCTTTCCCCGCACATAGCCATTCTACTTGTGAAGAGAACACGAGGAACCGCACTGTTTCTCAGGACACTTTGAGGCCGCACTTTCAGCTCTCCCGCCGGGAAAATAATGCTCTTGGCTTTAGGTAACCAATATCAAAATTGAACCCAGCACATGCACTTGTAGTTTCTGACCAACAGAAAGAGACTCAAGGCAGCACCCTGGACCTTCGCTGATAAGACTTTGGCACCAGGGTAGTCCTGCGTGGGCTGAATGGCCTCAACGACGTAATTCCCGGGGATGGGCCAAACTGTCCTTGTGTCTTACAAAACCCAGGGTAGCGTTCAGGGCCAAATTGTACGTTTGTCAGGCTGCCTCTGAAGTCGACCTTCTGCTTGGCAGAGAGAGAGAGAGAGAGACAGAGAGAGAGAGAGAGAGAGAGAGAGGGGCGGCAGGGAAGTGCTCCCAGCATGAACCGTAAACACAGTGTCTCTTCATAGCAGCAGTGGTTCAGCCGTGGAGATCATTGGCATAACACCGAAGACCTGCTAGACCTGTGTTCGGGAGGACTTTTGAAAGCTCAGCAGTCTAGACGGGCAGCGAAGGGAGCAGAGTGTCGCCTTTCATTCTTCTTGCAGAGAAACGATCCGAAGGGCCCAGGTACCTGTATTTGGTTGGGTCCCCTAAGAATTGGGTACACATTGGGTACACAGTGTTTCTCCATGCGAGGTGGTGAGGACCCAGGAGTCCTAGGAGTCCTGAACCAGCACCCTAGCGTCAAGCCACTGCTTTGACTAAGGCTTCTGGGCAAATGCTGCATGCCTGCAGGCACTGTGGATGCCGTTCCCGGACCTTGTTTGGATCTTCGTGACCAGTGTGGTCTGCCCTTTATGCGAAGGGGGCTCTGGCACGCCTCAGGCAAGGAAGTGGAAAGACCTTTCTTCTTTCTTGCATAGCACCCTTTCCTTTGAGACACGTTCCAGCATGCAAGGGAAGACTAGCGGAACGCTGTGTTTAGGCACCTTTGAGGCTACGAGGATTCTTCGTTCAACTAGGGACAATCCAACGTTTCTCCTAAGGTCCCGGCATCAAAGTTGAACGCAGCCCCACGTACGTGTAGTTTCTCAAGCACCAGAAGAGACACAAGAAGCACTGTGGTACCTTCTCAGAATAATATCTTGCGCAGGGAGATGAGCACTGTCCGAGTGACATAGGCGTTTTAAGGCGCTAGCTAGATCTGGGTGTCCTTGAACCTGCCAAAAGACTAGCAGGCTTCAGGAGGAAACCGTTCGTTTTCCGGACGGCATGTAAAGTCGAGTTTCTGCTGGGCAGGGAGAGACGGCAGGTATGTAAGCGGAGAATGAACAGTCAGCACAGAGCTTGTTACATTGCAGCTCAGGGTCAGCCCTGAGAGCCACTGGCATCACACCGAAGACTTTCCAGAACTCGGGTCGGGGCACAGTTGAAAGACTTGTCAATCTCTCTATCCAACGAAGGCAACAGTTTGCTGCCTTTCACACTGCGTTCCAAGAGGTGATCCGGAGGTACCTGGGTCGCCGAACGGTGCTCAATCGGTCAACGGGAGTCATTGAGTGCACAGTGTTCCTCCAAAGGGACATGGTGGGGCAGAGGGAGTCCTGGGAGAAGCATTCCAGCGTTAATGCGCTGCTTCCCCTAAGGGTTCATGGAAATCGTTTGTACACGTCAAGTCGTGCGTGGAAACCCTGCCATTACGTTGAGCCTGGGGGACAGGTCTGGCTTTCCCGTTATGTGAACAAGGGCTGCTGGAGGCCTCCTGTAACGAGTAGGAAACTGTCTGTTAGCCTAGGAAACCTGCCGTTCAATCACTCGGCATTACCACTGTGAAGAGGGCACGGGCAACAACGCTGTTTTTCACTTAAATCTGAGGCCGCAAGTGTCCTGCTTTCCCGTTGGGAAAATAATGCTTTTCTCATTAGGCCCCTCGGTCAGACTTGACGCAGCACACGTACGTGTAGCTTCTGACCGGCGAAAAGAGACTCAAGGAGCACCCTGGACCTTCCCTGATAAAACTTCGGCACACAGGGAGCTGAAAGGCGTGACCGACGTAATTCCTTAGGTGAGGCCAAAAAGTGTCCTTGTATCCTACCAGAGCTCAGGCAGTGTTGCAGGGGCAACAAGTCCGTTTGTCAGGCTGCGCCTAAAGTCGACGGTGCTGCTTGGCAAGCGAGGGCAGCTTCGTGTTCCCAGTGCGAACGCTAAGCAGGGGGTGTTTTCATTGCCGTCCTGGTTCAGCAGCGGGGACCGCTTGCGGTCCACCTAAGACCTGCCAGACCCGTGTTCGGGAGGACTTTTGAAAGATGGGCAATCCAACGGTGCAACAAAGAGAGCAGTGTTTTGCCTTGAATTCACTCTTCGTTCCAAGAGACGATGCGAAGGGCCTAGGTGCCTGTACGTCGGTAGGTCGCCTAAGACGTGACAACCGGTACACATGGTGTTGCCGTGAGACGTGCTGAGGGCGCGGGAGTCCCAGGAGTCCTGAAAAGCCCACTAGCGTTTAGCCACTGCTTTGAGTAGGGCTCCCTGGGAAATGCTGCACGCCTGCCTGGCATTTGTGGATGCAATTCCTGGACCTTGCCTTCAGCTTGGCGCTCAGTGTCGTGTTCCTTCTGTGTAAAGGCGGCTCTGGGATGCCCCAGGAATGGAAGCGGAAACCCACCACCGCTCTCAAGAAAATTCCACTTTCCTTCCAAAGACATTCCAGCATGCAAGAATGGACTGACAGAGCACTGTATTTCAGGCAGCTTTCACGCTGAACGATCCTTCTTTCCCGTTGGGAGGTACTACAGTTCTCTAAGGGTCCCGGTCTCAGAGTTGCACACAGCCCACGTGCGTATAGTTTCTCAGGAACCGAAGGGGACCCCAGGAGGACGGTGGCACCTTCTCTGAATAGGTTTGTAGCCAGGGAGTTGGTTGTGCGCTGTGCGAATGGCATGAACTCTTAAAGGCGCTAGGTATCAGATTTAGGTGCTCCCTGAACCTGCCAAAAGCCTAGCAGTGTTCGGGGGGGAAACTGTCCATTTTCCAGACTGCATCAAAGGTCGAGTTACAGCTTGCCAGGAAGAGCCGGTAGGTAAGTACACCCAGAATGAACACTACGCACCGTGTCTCACATGGCTCCTCAGCGTCAGCAGTGGGAGCCCCTGGCATGCCACCTAGGACCTTCTACACCTCTGTTCAGGGGCACTTTTGAATGTCGTGGCTATCTAGCTCTACAGCAAAGAGGAGACTTTGTCGCTTCTCAGTCTGCATTCAAAGAGGTGATCCGGAGGACTTTGACAGCGGAAAGGTGCTCAGGGGGCCAAGAAGAGTCTCGGGACACAGTGTTCTTCCAAGGGACGTGGTGAGGCAGCGGGGACCCTAGGAAAGGCATACTAACTTCAATGCACTACTCGCCTAAGGTTTCCTGGAAAACCTCTGCACGCGTCAGCTATTCGTGGAGGGAATACCTGAACCTCACTTGGGTCGTTGTGGAACAGTAGAGTGTTCCGTTGATGGATAGAGGGCGCCCGGAGGCCTCCTGCACGGCGTAGTAAACAGAGTGTTTCTCTAGGCAAACTCCCTTTCCCCGCACATAGCCATTCTACTTGTGAAGAGAACACGAGGAACCGCACTGTTTCTCAGGACACTTTGAGGCCGCACTTTCAGCTCTCCCGCCGGGAAAATAATGCTCTTGGCTTTAGGTAACCAATATCAAAATTGAACCCAGCACATGCACTTGTAGTTTCTGACCAACAGAAAGAGACTCAAGGCAGCACCCTGGACCTTCGCTGATAAGACTTTGGCACCAGGGTAGTCCTGCGTGGGCTGAATGGCCTCAACGACGTAATTCCCGGGGATGGGCCAAACTGTCCTTGTGTCTTACAAAACCCAGGGTAGCGTTCAGGGCCAAATTGTACGTTTGTCAGGCTGCCTCTGAAGTCGACCTTCTGCTTGGCAGAGAGAGAGAGAGAGACAGAGAGAGAGAGAGAGAGAGAGAGAGGGGCGGCAGGGAAGTGTTCCCAGCATGAACCGTAAACACAGTGTCTCTTCATAGCAGCAGTGGTTCAGCCGTGGAGATCATTGGCATAACACCGAAGACCTGCTAGACCTGTGTTCGGGAGGACTTTTGAAAGCTCGGCAGTCTAGACGGGCAGCGAAGGGAGCAGAGTGTCGCCTTTCATTCTTCTTGCAGAGAAACGATCCGAAGGGCCCAGGTACCTGTATTTGGTTGGGTCCCCTAAGAATTGGGTACACATTGGGTACACAGTGTTTCTCCATGCGAGGTGGTGAGGACCCAGGAGTCCTAGGAGTCCTGAACCAGCACCCTAGCGTCAAGCCACTGCTTTGACTAAGGCTTCTGGGCAAATGCTGCATGCCTGCAGGCACTGTGGATGCCGTTCCCGGACCTTGTTTGGATCTTCGTGACCAGTGTGGTCTGCCCTTTATGCGAAGGGGGCTCTGGCACGCCTCAGGCAAGGAAGTGGAATGACCTTTCTTCTTTCTTGCATAGCACCCTTTCCTTTGAGACACGTTCCAGCATGCAAGGGAAGACTAGCGGAACGCTGTGTTTAGGCACCTTTGAGGCTACGAGGATTCTTCGTTCAACTAGGGACAATCCAACGTTTCTCCTAAGGTCCCGGCATCAAAGTTGAACGCAGCCCCACGTACGTGTAGTTTCTCAAGCACCAGAAGAGACACAAGAAGCACTGTGGTACCTTCTCAGAATAATATCTTGCGCAGGGAGATGAGCACTGTCCGAGTGACATAGGCGTTTTAAGGCGCTAGCTAGATCTGGGTGTCCTTGAACCTGCCAAAAGACTAGCAGGCTTCAGGAGGAAACCGTTCGTTTTCCGGACGGCATGTAAAGTCGAGTTTCTGCTGGGCAGGGAGAGACGGCAGGTATGTAAGCGGAGAATGAACAGTCAGCACAGAGCTTGTTACATTGCAGCTCAGGGTCAGCCCTGAGAGCCACTGGCATCACACCGAAGACTTTCCAGAACTCGGGTCGGGGCACAGTTGAAAGACTTGTCAATCTCTCTATCCAACGAAGGCAACAGTTTGCTGCCTTTCACACTGCGTTCCAAGAGGTGATCCGGAGGTACCTGGGTCGCCGAACGGTGCTCAATCGGTCAACGGGAGTCATTGAGTGCACAGTGTTCCTCCAAAGGGACATGGTGGGGCAGAGGGAGTCCTGGGAGAAGCATTCCAGCGTTAATGCGCTGCTTCCCCTAAGGGTTCATGGAAATCGTTTGTACACGTCAAGTCGTGCGTGGAAACCCTGCCATTACGTTGAGCCTGGGGGACAGGTCTGGCTTTCCCGTTATGTGAACAAGGGCTGCTGGAGGCCTCCTGTAACGAGTAGGAAACTGTCTGTTAGCCTAGGAAACCTGCCGTTCAATCACTCGGCATTACCACTGTGAAGAGGGCACGGGCAACAACGCTGTTTTTCACTTAAATCTGAGGCCGCAAGTGTCCTGCTTTCCCGTTGGGAAAATAATGCTTTTCTCATTAGGCCCCTCGGTCAGACTTGACGCAGCACACGTACGTGTAGCTTCTGACCGGCGAAAAGAGACTCAAGGAGCACCCTGGACCTTCCCTGATAAAACTTCGGCACACAGGGAGCTGAAAGGCGTGACCGACGTAATTCCTTAGGTGAGGCCAAAAAGTGTCCTTGTATCCTACCAGAGCTCAGGCAGTGTTGCAGGGGCAACAAGTCCGTTTGTCAGGCTGCGCCTAAAGTCGACGGTCTGCTTGGCAAGCGAGGGCAGCTTCGTGTTCCCAGTGCGAACGCTAAGCAGGGGGTGTTTTCATTGCCGTCCTGGTTCAGCAGCGGGGACCGCTTGCGGTCCACCTAAGACCTGCCAGACCCGTGTTCGGGAGGACTTTTGAAAGATGGGCAATCCAACGGTGCAACAAAGAGAGCAGTGTTTTGCCTTGAATTCACTCTTCGTTCCAAGAGACGATGCGAAGGGCCTAGGTGCCTGTACGTCGGTAGGTCGCCTAAGACGTGACAACCGGTACACATGGTGTTGCCGTGAGACGTGCTGAGGGCGCGGGAGTCCCAGGAGTCCTGAAAAGCCCACTAGCGTTTAGCCACTGCTTTGAGTAGGGCTCCCTGGGAAATGCTGCACGCCTGCCTGGCATTTGTGGATGCAATTCCTGGACCTTGCCTTCAGCTTGGCGCTCAGTGTCGTGTTCCTTCTGTGTAAAGGCGGCTCTGGGATGCCCCAGGAATGGAAGCGGAAACCCACCACCGCTCTCAAGAAAATTCCACTTTCCTTCCAAAGACATTCCAGCATGCAAGAATGGACTGACAGAGCACTGTATTTCAGGCAGCTTTCACGCTGAACGATCCTTCTTTCCCGTTGGGAGGTACTACAGTTCTCTAAGGGTCCCGGTCTCAGAGTTGCACACAGCCCACGTGCGTATAGTTTCTCAGGAACCGAAGGGGACCCCAGGAGGACGGTGGCACCTTCTCTGAATAGGTTTGTAGCCAGGGAGTTGGTTGTGCGCTGTGCGAATGGCATGAACTCTTAAAGGCGCTAGGTATCAGATTTAGGTGCTCCCTGAACCTGCCAAAAGCCTAGCAGTGTTCGGGGGGGAAACTCTCCATTTTCCAGACTGCATCAAAGGTCGAGTTACAGCTTGCCAGGAAGAGCCGGTAGGTAAGTACACCCAGAATGAACACTACGCACCGTGTCTCACATGGCTCCTCAGCGTCAGCAGTGGGAGCCCCTGGCATGCCACCTAGGACCTTCTACACCTCTGTTCAGGGGCACTTTTGAATGTCGTGGCTATCTAGCTCTACAGCAAAGAGGAGACTTTGTCGCTTCTCAGTCTGCATTCAAAGAGGTGATCCGGAGGACTTTGACAGCGGAAAGGTGCTCAGGGGGCCAAGAAGAGTCTCGGTACACAGTGTTCTTCCAAGGGACGTGGTGAGGCAGCGGGGACCCTAGGAAAGGCATACTAACTTCAATGCACTACTCGCCTAAGGTTTCCTGGAAAACCTCTGCACGCGTCAATTCGTGGAGGGAATACCTGAACCTCACTTGGGTCGTTTTGGAACAGTAGAGCGTTCCGTTGATGGATAGAGGGCGCCCGGAGGCCTCCTGCACGGCGTAGTAAACAGAGTGTTTCTCTAGGCAAACTCCCTTTCCCCGCACATAGCCATTCTACTTGTGAAGAGAACACGAGGAACCGCACTGTTTCTCAGGACACTTTGAGGCCGCACTTTCAGCTCTCCCGCCGGGAAAATAATGCTCTTGGCTTTAGGTAACCAATATCAAAATTGAACCCAGCACATGCACTTGTAGTTTCTGACCAACAGAAAGAGACTCAAGGCAGCACCCTGGACCTTCGCTGATAAGACTTTGGCACCAGGGTAGTCCTGCGTGGGCTGAATGGCCTCAACGACGTAATTCCCGGGGATGGGCCAAACTGTCCTTGTGTCTTACAAAACCCAGGGTAGCGTTCAGGGCCAAATTGTACGTTTGTCAGGCTGCCTCTGAAGTCGACCTTCTGCTTGGCAGAGAGAGAGAGAGAGAGAGAGAGAGAGAGGGAGAGAGAGAGAGAGGGGCGGCAGGGAAGTGTTCCCAGCATGAACCGTAAACACAGTGTCTCTTCATAGCAGCAGTGGTTCAGCCGTGGAGATCATTGGCATAACACCGAAGACCTGCTAGACCTGTGTTCGGGAGGACTTTTGAAAGCTCGGCAGTCTAGACGGGCAGCGAAGGGAGCAGAGTGTCGCCTTTCATTCTTCTTGCAGAGAAACGATCCGAAGGGCCCAGGTACCTGTATTTGGTTGGGTCCCCTAAGAATTGGGTACACATTGGGTACACAGTGTTTCTCCATGCGAGGTGGTGAGGACCCAGGAGTCCTAGGAGTCCTGAACCAGCACCCTAGCGTCAAGCCACTGCTTTGACTAAGGCTTCTGGGCAAATGCTGCATGCCTGCAGGCACTGTGGATGCCGTTCCCGGACCTTGTTTGGATCTTCGTGACCAGTGTGGTCTGCCCTTTATGCGAAGGGGGCTCTGGCACGCCTCAGGCAAGGAAGTGGAAAGACCTTTCTTCTTTCTTGCATAGCACCCTTTCCTTTGAGACACGTTCCAGCATGCAAGGGAAGACTAGCGGAACGCTGTGTTTAGGCACCTTTGAGGCTACGAGGATTCTTCGTTCAACTAGGGACAATCCAACGTTTCTCCTAAGGTCCCGGCATCAAAGTTGAACGCAGCCCCACGTACGTGTAGTTTCTCAAGCACCAGAAGAGACACAAGAAGCACTGTGGTACCTTCTCAGAATAATATCTTGCGCAGGGAGATGAGCACTGTCCGAGTGACATAGGCGTTTTAAGGCGCTAGCTAGATCTGGGTGTCCTTGAACCTGCCAAAAGACTAGCAGGCTTCAGGAGGAAACCGTTCGTTTTCCGGACGGCATGTAAAGTCGAGTTTCTGCTGGGCAGGGAGAGACGGCAGGTATGTAAGCGGAGAATGAACAGTCAGCACAGAGCTTGTTACATTGCAGCTCAGGGTCAGCCCTGAGAGCCACTGGCATCACACCGAAGACTTTCCAGAACTCGGGTCGGGGCACAGTTGAAAGACTTGTCAATCTCTCTATCCAACGAAGGCAACAGTTTGCTGCCTTTCACACTGCGTTCCAAGAGGTGATCCGGAGGTACCTGGGTCGCCGAACGGTGCTCAATCGGTCAACGGGAGTCATTGAGTGCACAGTGTTCCTCCAAAGGGACATGGTGGGGCAGAGGGAGTCCTGGGAGAAGCATTCCAGCGTTAATGCGCTGCTTCCCCTAAGGGTTCATGGAAATCGTTTGTACACGTCAAGTCGTGCGTGGAAACCCTGCCATTACGTTGAGCCTGGGGGACAGGTCTGGCTTTCCCGTTATGTGAACAAGGGCTGCTGGAGGCCTCCTGTAACGAGTAGGAAACTGTCTGTTAGCCTAGGAAACCTGCCGTTCAATCACTCGGCATTACCACTGTGAAGAGGGCACGGGCAACAACGCTGTTTTTCACTTAAATCTGAGGCCGCAAGTGTCCTGCTTTCCCGTTGGGAAAATAATGCTTTTCTCATTAGGCCCCTCGGTCAGACTTGACGCAGCACACGTACGTGTAGCTTCTGACCGGCGAAAAGAGACTCAAGGAGCACCCTGGACCTTCCCTGATAAAACTTCGGCACACAGGGAGCTGAAAGGCGTGACCGACGTAATTCCTTAGGTGAGGCCAAAAAGTGTCCTTGTATCCTACCAGAGCTCAGGCAGTGTTGCAGGGGCAACAAGTCCGTTTGTCAGGCTGCGCCTAAAGTCGACGGTCTGCTTGGCAAGCGAGGGCAGCTTCGTGTTCCCAGTGCGAACGCTAAGCAGGGGGTGTTTTCATTGCCGTCCTGGTTCAGCAGCGGGGACCGCTTGCGGTCCACCTAAGACCTGCCAGACCCGTGTTCGGGAGGACTTTTGAAAGATGGGCAATCCAACGGTGCAACAAAGAGAGCAGTGTTTTGCCTTGAATTCACTCTTCGTTCCAAGAGACGATGCGAAGGGCCTAGGTGCCTGTACGTCGGTAGGTCGCCTAAGACGTGACAACCGGTACACATGGTGTTGCCGTGAGACGTGCTGAGGGCGCGGGAGTCCCAGGAGTCCTGAAAAGCCCACTAGCGTTTAGCCACTGCTTTGAGTAGGGCTCCCTGGGAAATGCTGCACGCCTGCCTGGCATTTGTGGATGCAATTCCTGGACCTTGCCTTCAGCTTGGCGCTCAGTGTCGTGTTCCTTCTGTGTAAAGGCGGCTCTGGGATGCCCCAGGAATGGAAGCGGAAACCCACCACCGCTCTCAAGAAAATTCCACTTTCCTTCCAAAGACATTCCAGCATGCAAGAATGGACTGACAGAGCACTGTATTTCAGGCAGCTTTCACGCTGAACGATCCTTCTTTCCCGTTGGGAGGTACTACAGTTCTCTAAGGGTCCCGGTCTCAGAGTTGCACACAGCCCACGTGCGTATAGTTTCTCAGGAACCGAAGGGGACCCCAGGAGGACGGTGGCACCTTCTCTGAATAGGTTTGTAGCCAGGGAGTTGGTTGTGCGCTGTGCGAATGGCATGAACTCTTAAAGGCGCTAGGTATCAGATTTAGGTGCTCCCTGAACCTGCCAAAAGCCTAGCAGTGTTCGGGGGGGAAACTGTCCATTTTCCAGACTGCATCAAAGGTCGAGTTACAGCTTGCCAGGAAGAGCCGGTAGGTAAGTACACCCAGAATGAACACTACGCACCGTGTCTCACATGGCTCCTCAGCGTCAGCAGTGGGAGCCCCTGGCATGCCACCTAGGACCTTCTACACCTCTGTTCAGGGGCACTTTTGAATGTCGTGGCTATCTAGCTCTACAGCAAAGAGGAGACTTTGTCGCTTCTCAGTCTGCATTCAAAGAGGTGATCCGGAGGACTTTGACAGCGGAAAGGTGCTCAGGGGGCCAAGAAGAGTCTCGGTACACAGTGTTCTTCCAAGGGACGTGGTGAGGCAGCGGGGACCCTAGGAAAGGCATACTAACTTCAATGCACTACTCGCCTAAGGTTTCCTGGAAAACCTCTGCACGCGTCAATTCGTGGAGGGAATACCTGAACCTCACTTGGGTCGTTTTGGAACAGTAGAGCGTTCCGTTGATGGATAGAGGGCGCCCGGAGGCCTCCTGCACGGCGTAGTAAACAGAGTGTTTCTCTAGGCAAACTCCCTTTCCCCGCACATAGCCATTCTACTTGTGAAGAGAACACGAGGAACCGCACTGTTTCTCAGGACACTTTGAGGCCGCACTTTCAGCTCTCCCGCCGGGAAAATAATGCTCTTGGCTTTAGGTAACCAATATCAAAATTGAACCCAGCACATGCACTTGTAGTTTCTGACCAACAGAAAGAGACTCAAGGCAGCACCCTGGACCTTCGCTGATAAGACTTTGGCACCAGGGTAGTCCTGCGTGGGCTGAATGGCCTCAACGACGTAATTCCCGGGGATGGGCCAAACTGTCCTTGTGTCTTACAAAACCCAGGGTAGCGTTCAGGGCCAAATTGTACGTTTGTCAGGCTGCCTCTGAAGTCGACCTTCTGCTTGGCAGAGAGAGAGAGAGAGAGAGAGAGAGAGAGAGAGAGAGAGAGAGAGAGGGGCGGCAGGGAAGTGTTCCCAGCATGAACCGTAAACACAGTGTCTCTTCATAGCAGCAGTGGTTCAGCCGTGGAGATCATTGGCATAACACCGAAGACCTGCTAGACCTGTGTTCGGGAGGACTTTTGAAAGCTCGGCAGTCTAGACGGGCAGCGAAGGGAGCAGAGTGTCGCCTTTCATTCTTCTTGCAGAGAAACGATCCGAAGGGCCCAGGTACCTGTATTTGGTTGGGTCCCCTAAGAATTGGGTACACATTGGGTACACAGTGTTTCTCCATGCGAGGTGGTGAGGACCCAGGAGTCCTAGGAGTCCTGAACCAGCACCCTAGCGTCAAGCCACTGCTTTGACTAAGGCTTCTGGGCAAATGCTGCATGCCTGCAGGCACTGTGGATGCCGTTCCCGGACCTTGTTTGGATCTTCGTGACCAGTGTGGTCTGCCCTTTATGCGAAGGGGGCTCTGGCACGCCTCAGGCAAGGAAGTGGAAAGACCTTTCTTCTTTCTTGCATAGCACCCTTTCCTTTGAGACACGTTCCAGCATGCAAGGGAAGACTAGCGGAACGCTGTGTTTAGGCACCTTTGAGGCTACGAGGATTCTTCGTTCAACTAGGGACAATCCAACGTTTCTCCTAAGGTCCCGGCATCAAAGTTGAACGCAGCCCCACGTACGTGTAGTTTCTCAAGCACCAGAAGAGACACAAGAAGCACTGTGGTACCTTCTCAGAATAATATCTTGCGCAGGGAGATGAGCACTGTCCGAGTGACATAGGCGTTTTAAGGCGCTAGCTAGATCTGGGTGTCCTTGAACCTGCCAAAAGACTAGCAGGCTTCAGGAGGAAACCGTTCGTTTTCCGGACGGCATGTAAAGTCGAGTTTCTGCTGGGCAGGGAGAGACGGCAGGTATGTAAGCGGAGAATGAACAGTCAGCACAGAGCTTGTTACATTGCAGCTCAGGGTCAGCCCTGAGAGCCACTGGCATCACACCGAAGACTTTCCAGAACTCGGGTCGGGGCACAGTTGAAAGACTTGTCAATCTCTCTATCCAACGAAGGCAACAGTTTGCTGCCTTTCACACTGCGTTCCAAGAGGTGATCCGGAGGTACCTGGGTCGCCGAACGGTGCTCAATCGGTCAACGGGAGTCATTGAGTGCACAGTGTTCCTCCAAAGGGACATGGTGGGGCAGAGGGAGTCCTGGGAGAAGCATTCCAGCGTTAATGCGCTGCTTCCCCTAAGGGTTCATGGAAATCGTTTGTACACGTCAAGTCGTGCGTGGAAACCCTGCCATTACGTTGAGCCTGGGGGACAGGTCTGGCTTTCCCGTTATGTGAACAAGGGCTGCTGGAGGCCTCCTGTAACGAGTAGGAAACTGTCTGTTAGCCTAGGAAACCTGCCGTTCAATCACTCGGCATTACCACTGTGAAGAGGGCACGGGCAACAACGCTGTTTTTCACTTAAATCTGAGGCCGCAAGTGTCCTGCTTTCCCGTTGGGAAAATAATGCTTTTCTCATTAGGCCCCTCGGTCAGACTTGACGCAGCACACGTACGTGTAGCTTCTGACCGGCGAAAAGAGACTCAAGGAGCACCCTGGACCTTCCCTGATAAAACTTCGGCACACAGGGAGCTGAAAGGCGTGACCGACGTAATTCCTTAGGTGAGGCCAAAAAGTGTCCTTGTATCCTACCAGAGCTCAGGCAGTGTTGCAGGGGCAACAAGTCCGTTTGTCAGGCTGCGCCTAAAGTCGACGGTCTGCTTGGCAAGCGAGGGCAGCTTCGTGTTCCCAGTGCGAACGCTAAGCAGGGGGTGTTTTCATTGCCGTCCTGGTTCAGCAGCGGGGACCGCTTGCGGTCCACCTAAGACCTGCCAGACCCGTGTTCGGGAGGACTTTTGAAAGATGGGCAATCCAACGGTGCAACAAAGAGAGCAGTGTTTTGCCTTGAATTCACTCTTCGTTCCAAGAGACGATGCGAAGGGCCTAGGTGCCTGTACGTCGGTAGGTCGCCTAAGACGTGACAACCGGTACACATGGTGTTGCCGTGAGACGTGCTGAGGGCGCGGGAGTCCCAGGAGTCCTGAAAAGCCCACTAGCGTTTAGCCACTGCTTTGAGTAGGGCTCCCTGGGAAATGCTGCACGCCTGCCTGGCATTTGTGGATGCAATTCCTGGACCTTGCCTTCAGCTTGGCGCTCAGTGTCGTGTTCCTTCTGTGTAAAGGCGGCTCTGGGATGCCCCAGGAATGGAAGCGGAAACCCACCACCGCTCTCAAGAAAATTCCACTTTCCTTCCAAAGACATTCCAGCATGCAAGAATGGACTGACAGAGCACTGTATTTCAGGCAGCTTTCACGCTGAACGATCCTTCTTTCCCGTTGGGAGGTACTACAGTTCTCTAAGGGTCCCGGTCTCAGAGTTGCACACAGCCCACGTGCGTATAGTTTCTCAGGAACCGAAGGGGACCCCAGGAGGACGGTGGCACCTTCTCTGAATAGGTTTGTAGCCAGGGAGTTGGTTGTGCGCTGTGCGAATGGCATGAACTCTTAAAGGCGCTAGGTATCAGATTTAGGTGCTCCCTGAACCTGCCAAAAGCCTAGCAGTGTTCGGGGGGGAAACTGTCCATTTTCCAGACTGCATCAAAGGTCGAGTTACAGCTTGCCAGGAAGAGCCGGTAGGTAAGTACACCCAGAATGAACACTACGCACCGTGTCTCACATGGCTCCTCAGCGTCAGCAGTGGGAGCCCCTGGCATGCCACCTAGGACCTTCTACACCTCTGTTCAGGGGCACTTTTGAATGTCGTGGCTATCTAGCTCTACAGCAAAGAGGAGACTTTGTCGCTTCTCAGTCTGCATTCAAAGAGGTGATCCGGAGGACTTTGACAGCGGAAAGGTGCTCAGGGGGCCAAGAAGAGTCTCGGGACACAGTGTTCTTCCAAGGGACGTGGTGAGGCAGCGGGGACCCTAGGAAAGGCATACTAACTTCAATGCACTACTCGCCTAAGGTTTCCTGGAAAACCTCTGCACGCGTCAATTCGTGGAGGGAATACCTGAACCTCACTTGGGTCGTTTTGGAACAGTAGAGTGTTCCGTTGATGGATAGAGGGCGCCCGGAGGCCTCCTGCACGGCGTAGTAAACAGAGTGTTTCTCTAGGCAAACTCCCTTTCCCCGCACATAGCCATTCTACTTGTGAAGAGAACACGAGGAACCGCACTGTTTCTCAGGACACTTTGAGGCCGCACTTTCAGCTCTCCCGCCGGGAAAATAATGCTCTTGGCTTTAGGTAACCAATATCAAAATTGAACCCAGCACATGCACTTGTAGTTTCTGACCAACAGAAAGAGACTCAAGGCAGCACCCTGGACCTTCGCTGATAAGACTTTGGCACCAGGGTAGTCCTGCGTGGGCTGAATGGCCTCAACGACGTAATTCCCGGGGATGGGCCAAACTGTCCTTGTGTCTTACAAAACCCAGGGTAGCGTTCAGGGCCAAATTGTACGTTTGTCAGGCTGCCTCTGAAGTCGACCTTCTGCTTGGCAGAGAGAGAGAGAGAGAGACAGAGAGAGAGAGAGAGAGAGAGAGGGGCGGCAGGGAAGTGTTCCCAGCATGAACCGTAAACACAGTGTCTCTTCATAGCAGCAGTGGTTCAGCCGTGGAGATCATTGGCATAACACCGAAGACCTGCTAGACCTGTGTTCGGGAGGACTTTTGAAAGCTCGGCAGTCTAGACGGGCAGCGAAGGGAGCAGAGTGTCGCCTTTCATTCTTCTTGCAGAGAAACGATCCGAAGGGCCCAGGTACCTGTATTTGGTTGGGTCCCCTAAGAATTGGGTACACATTGGGTACACAGTGTTTCTCCATGCGAGGTGGTGAGGACCCAGGAGTCCTAGGAGTCCTGAACCAGCACCCTAGCGTCAAGCCACTGCTTTGACTAAGGCTTCTGGGCAAATGCTGCATGCCTGCAGGCACTGTGGATGCCGTTCCCGGACCTTGTTTGGATCTTCGTGACCAGTGTGGTCTGCCCTTTATGCGAAGGGGGCTCTGGCACGCCTCAGGCAAGGAAGTGGAAAGACCTTTCTTCTTTCTTGCATAGCACCCTTTCCTTTGAGACACGTTCCAGCATGCAAGGGAAGACTAGCGGAACGCTGTGTTTAGGCACCTTTGAGGCTACGAGGATTCTTCGTTCAACTAGGGACAATCCAACGTTTCTCCTAAGGTCCCGGCATCAAAGTTGAACGCAGCCCCACGTACGTGTAGTTTCTCAAGCACCAGAAGAGACACAAGAAGCACTGTGGTACCTTCTCAGAATAATATCTTGCGCAGGGAGATGAGCACTGTCCGAGTGACATAGGCGTTTTAAGGCGCTAGCTAGATCTGGGTGTCCTTGAACCTGCCAAAAGACTAGCAGGCTTCAGGAGGAAACCGTTCGTTTTCCGGACGGCATGTAAAGTCGAGTTTCTGCTGGGCAGGGAGAGACGGCAGGTATGTAAGCGGAGAATGAACAGTCAGCACAGAGCTTGTTACATTGCAGCTCAGGGTCAGCCCTGAGAGCCACTGGCATCACACCGAAGACTTTCCAGAACTCGGGTCGGGGCACAGTTGAAAGACTTGTCAATCTCTCTATCCAACGAAGGCAACAGTTTGCTGCCTTTCACACTGCGTTCCAAGAGGTGATCCGGAGGTACCTGGGTCGCCGAACGGTGCTCAATCGGTCAACGGGAGTCATTGAGTGCACAGTGTTCCTCCAAAGGGACATGGTGGGGCAGAGGGAGTCCTGGGAGAAGCATTCCAGCGTTAATGCGCTGCTTCCCCTAAGGGTTCATGGAAATCGTTTGTACACGTCAAGTCGTGCGTGGAAACCCTGCCATTACGTTGAGCCTGGGGGACAGGTCTGGCTTTCCCGTTATGTGAACAAGGGCTGCTGGAGGCCTCCTGTAACGAGTAGGAAACTGTCTGTTAGCCTAGGAAACCTGCCGTTCAATCACTCGGCATTACCACTGTGAAGAGGGCACGGGCAACAACGCTGTTTTTCACTTAAATCTGAGGCCGCAAGTGTCCTGCTTTCCCGTTGGGAAAATAATGCTTTTCTCATTAGGCCCCTCGGTCAGACTTGACGCAGCACACGTACGTGTAGCTTCTGACCGGCGAAAAGAGACTCAAGGAGCACCCTGGACCTTCCCTGATAAAACTTCGGCACACAGGGAGCTGAAAGGCGTGACCGACGTAATTCCTTAGGTGAGGCCAAAAAGTGTCCTTGTATCCTACCAGAGCTCAGGCAGTGTTGCAGGGGCAACAAGTCCGTTTGTCAGGCTGCGCCTAAAGTCGACGGTCGTGCTTGGCAAGCGAGGGCAGCTTCGTGTTCCCAGTGCGAACGCTAAGCAGGGGGTGTTTTCATTGCCGTCCTGGTTCAGCAGCGGGGACCGCTTGCGGTCCACCTAAGACCTGCCAGACCCGTGTTCGGGAGGACTTTTGAAAGATGGGCAATCCAACGGTGCAACAAAGAGAGCAGTGTTTTGCCTTGAATTCACTCTTCGTTCCAAGAGACGATGCGAAGGGCCTAGGTGCCTGTACGTCGGTAGGTCGCCTAAGACGTGACAACCGGTACACATGGTGTTGCCGTGAGACGTGCTGAGGGCGCGGGAGTCCCAGGAGTCCTGAAAAGCCCACTAGCGTTTAGCCACTGCTTTGAGTAGGGCTCCCTGGGAAATGCTGCACGCCTGCCTGGCATTTGTGGATGCAATTCCTGGACCTTGCCTTCAGCTTGGCGCTCAGTGTCGTGTTCCTTCTGTGTAAAGGCGGCTCTGGGATGCCCCAGGAATGGAAGCGGAAACCCACCACCGCTCTCAAGAAAATTCCACTTTCCTTCCAAAGACATTCCAGCATGCAAGAATGGACTGACAGAGCACTGTATTTCAGGCAGCTTTCACGCTGAACGATCCTTCTTTCCCGTTGGGAGGTACTACAGTTCTCTAAGGGTCCCGGTCTCAGAGTTGCACACAGCCCACGTGCGTATAGTTTCTCAGGAACCGAAGGGGACCCCAGGAGGACGGTGGCACCTTCTCTGAATAGGTTTGTAGCCAGGGAGTTGGTTGTGCGCTGTGCGAATGGCATGAACTCTTAAAGGCGCTAGGTATCAGATTTAGGTGCTCCCTGAACCTGCCAAAAGCCTAGCAGTGTTCGGGGGGGAAACTGTCCATTTTCCAGACTGCATCAAAGGTCGAGTTACAGCTTGCCAGGAAGAGCCGGTAGGTAAGTACACCCAGAATGAACACTACGCACCGTGTCTCACATGGCTCCTCAGCGTCAGCAGTGGGAGCCCCTGGCATGCCACCTAGGACCTTCTACACCTCTGTTCAGGGGCACTTTTGAATGTCGTGGCTATCTAGCTCTACAGCAAAGAGGAGACTTTGTCGCTTCTCAGTCTGCATTCAAAGAGGTGATCCGGAGGACTTTGACAGCGGAAAGGTGCTCAGGGGGCCAAGAAGAGTCTCGGTACACAGTGTTCTTCCAAGGGACGTGGTGAGGCAGCGGGGACCCTAGGAAAGGCATACTAACTTCAATGCACTACTCGCCTAAGGTTTCCTGGAAAACCTCTGCACGCGTCAATTCGTGGAGGGAATACCTGAACCTCACTTGGGTCGTTTTGGAACAGTAGAGTGTTCCGTTGATGGATAGAGGGCGCCCGGAGGCCTCCTGCACGGCGTAGTAAACAGAGTGTTTCTCTAGGCAAACTCCCTTTCCCCGCACATAGCCATTCTACTTGTGAAGAGAACACGAGGAACCGCACTGTTTCTCAGGACACTTTGAGGCCGCACTTTCAGCTCTCCCGCCGGGAAAATAATGCTCTTGGCTTTAGGTAACCAATATCAAAATTGAACCCAGCACATGCACTTGTAGTTTCTGACCAACAGAAAGAGACTCAAGGCAGCACCCTGGACCTTCGCTGATAAGACTTTGGCACCAGGGTAGTCCTGCGTGGGCTGAATGGCCTCAACGACGTAATTCCCGGGGATGGGCCAAACTGTCCTTGTGTCTTACAAAACCCAGGGTAGCGTTCAGGGCCAAATTGTACGTTTGTCAGGCTGCCTCTGAAGTCGACCTTCTGCTTGGCAGAGAGAGAGAGAGAGAGAGAGAGAGAGAGAGAGAGAGAGAGAGAGAGAGAGGGGCGGCAGGGAAGTGTTCCCAGCATGAACCGTAAACACAGTGTCTCTTCATAGCAGCAGTGGTTCAGCCGTGGAGATCATTGGCATAACACCGAAGACCTGCTAGACCTGTGTTCGGGAGGACTTTTGAAAGCTCGGCAGTCTAGACGGGCAGCGAAGGGAGCAGAGTGTCGCCTTTCATTCTTCTTGCAGAGAAACGATCCGAAGGGCCCAGGTACCTGTATTTGGTTGGGTCCCCTAAGAATTGGGTACACATTGGGTACACAGTGTTTCTCCATGCGAGGTGGTGAGGACCCAGGAGTCCTAGGAGTCCTGAACCAGCACCCTAGCGTCAAGCCACTGCTTTGACTAAGGCTTCTGGGCAAATGCTGCATGCCTGCAGGCACTGTGGATGCCGTTCCCGGACCTTGTTTGGATCTTCGTGACCAGTGTGGTCTGCCCTTTATGCGAAGGGGGCTCTGGCACGCCTCAGGCAAGGAAGTGGAAAGACCTTTCTTCTTTCTTGCATAGCACCCTTTCCTTTGAGACACATTCCAGCATGCAAGGGAAGACTAGCGGAACGCTGTGTTTAGGCACCTTTGAGGCTACGAGGATTCTTCGTTCAACTAGGGACAATCCAACGTTTCTCCTAAGGTCCCGGCATCAAAGTTGAACGCAGCCCCACGTACGTGTAGTTTCTCAAGCACCAGAAGAGACACAAGAAGCACTGTGGTACCTTCTCAGAATAATATCTTGCGCAGGGAGATGAGCACTGTCCGAGTGACATAGGCGTTTTAAGGCGCTAGCTAGATCTGGGTGTCCTTGAACCTGCCAAAAGACTAGCAGGCTTCAGGAGGAAACCGTTCGTTTTCCGGACGGCATGTAAAGTCGAGTTTCTGCTGGGCAGGGAGAGACGGCAGGTATGTAAGCGGAGAATGAACAGTCAGCACAGAGCTTGTTACATTGCAGCTCAGGGTCAGCCCTGAGAGCCACTGGCATCACACCGAAGACTTTCCAGAACTCGGGTCGGGGCACAGTTGAAAGACTTGTCAATCTCTCTATCCAACGAAGGCAACAGTTTGCTGCCTTTCACACTGCGTTCCAAGAGGTGATCCGGAGGTACCTGGGTCGCCGAACGGTGCTCAATCGGTCAACGGGAGTCATTGAGTGCACAGTGTTCCTCCAAAGGGACATGGTGGGGCAGAGGGAGTCCTGGGAGAAGCATTCCAGCGTTAATGCGCTGCTTCCCCTAAGGGTTCATGGAAATCGTTTGTACACGTCAAGTCGTGCGTGGAAACCCTGCCATTACGTTGAGCCTGGGGGACAGGTCTGGCTTTCCCGTTATGTGAACAAGGGCTGCTGGAGGCCTCCTGTAACGAGTAGGAAACTGTCTGTTAGCCTAGGAAACCTGCCGTTCAATCACTCGGCATTACCACTGTGAAGAGGGCACGGGCAACAACGCTGTTTTTCACTTAAATCTGAGGCCGCAAGTGTCCTGCTTTCCCGTTGGGAAAATAATGCTTTTCTCATTAGGCCCCTCGGTCAGACTTGACGCAGCACACGTACGTGTAGCTTCTGACCGGCGAAAAGAGACTCAAGGAGCACCCTGGACCTTCCCTGATAAAACTTCGGCACACAGGGAGCTGAAAGGCGTGACCGACGTAATTCCTTAGGTGAGGCCAAAAAGTGTCCTTGTATCCTACCAGAGCTCAGGCAGTGTTGCAGGGGCAACAAGTCCGTTTGTCAGGCTGCGCCTAAAGTCGACGGTCTGCTTGGCAAGCGAGGGCAGCTTCGTGTTCCCAGTGCGAACGCTAAGCAGGGGGTGTTTTCATTGCCGTCCTGGTTCAGCAGCGGGGACCGCTTGCGGTCCACCTAAGACCTGCCAGACCCGTGTTCGGGAGGACTTTTGAAAGATGGGCAATCCAACGGTGCAACAAAGAGAGCAGTGTTTTGCCTTGAATTCACTCTTCGTTCCAAGAGACGATGCGAAGGGCCTAGGTGCCTGTACGTCGGTAGGTCGCCTAAGACGTGACAACCGGTACACATGGTGTTGCCGTGAGACGTGCTGAGGGCGCGGGAGTCCCAGGAGTCCTGAAAAGCCCACTAGCGTTTAGCCACTGCTTTGAGTAGGGCTCCCTGGGAAATGCTGCACGCCTGCCTGGCATTTGTGGATGCAATTCCTGGACCTTGCCTTCAGCTTGGCGCTCAGTGTCGTGTTCCTTCTGTGTAAAGTCGGCTCTGGGATGCCCCAGGAATGGAAGCGGAAACCCACCACCGCTCTCAAGAAAATTCCACTTTCCTTCCAAAGACATTCCAGCATGCAAGAATGGACTGACAGAGCACTGTATTTCAGGCAGCTTTCACGCTGAACGATCCTTCTTTCCCGTTGGGAGGTACTACAGTTCTCTAAGGGTCCCGGTCTCAGAGTTGCACACAGCCCACGTGCGTATAGTTTCTCAGGAACCGAAGGGGACCCCAGGAGGACGGTGGCACCTTCTCTGAATAGGTTTGTAGCCAGGGAGTTGGTTGTGCGCTGTGCGAATGGCATGAACTCTTAAAGGCGCTAGGTATCAGATTTAGGTGCTCCCTGAACCTGCCAAAAGCCTAGCAGTGTTCGGGGGGGAAACTGTCCATTTTCCAGACTGCATCAAAGGTCGAGTTACAGCTTGCCAGGAAGAGCCGGTAGGTAAGTACACCCAGAATGAACACTACGCACCGTGTCTCACATGGCTCCTCAGCGTCAGCAGTGGGAGCCCCTGGCATGCCACCTAGGACCTTCTACACCTCTGTTCAGGGGCACTTTTGAATGTCGTGGCTATCTAGCTCTACAGCAAAGAGGAGACTTTGTCGCTTCTCAGTCTGCATTCAAAGAGGTGATCCGGAGGACTTTGACAGCGGAAAGGTGCTCAGGGGGCCAAGAAGAGTCTCGGGACACAGTGTTCTTCCAAGGGACGTGGTGAGGCAGCGGGGACCCTAGGAAAGGCATACTAACTTCAATGCACTACTCGCCTAAGGTTTCCTGGAAAACCTCTGCACGCGTCAATTCGTGGAGGGAATACCTGAACCTCACTTGGGTCGTTTTGGAACAGTAGAGCGTTCCGTTGATGGATAGAGGGCGCCCGGAGGCCTCCTGCACGGCGTAGTAAACAGAGTGTTTCTCTAGGCAAACTCCCTTTCCCCGCACATAGCCATTCTACTTGTGAAGAGAACACGAGGAACCGCACTGTTTCTCAGGACACTTTGAGGCCGCACTTTCAGCTCTCCCGCCGGGAAAATAATGCTCTTGGCTTTAGGTAACCAATATCAAAATTGAACCCAGCACATGCACTTGTAGTTTCTGACCAACAGAAAGAGACTCAAGGCAGCACCCTGGACCTTCGCTGATAAGACTTTGGCACCAGGGTAGTCCTGCGTGGGCTGAATGGCCTCAACGACGTAATTCCCGGGGATGGGCCAAACTGTCCTTGTGTCTTACAAAACCCAGGGTAGCGTTCAGGGCCAAATTGTACGTTTGTCAGGCTGCCTCTGAAGTCGACCTTCTGCTTGGCAGAGAGAGAGAGAGAGAGAGAGAGAGAGAGAGAGAGAGGGAGAGAGAGAGAGAGGGGCGGCAGGGAAGTGTTCCCAGCATGAACCGTAAACACAGTGTCTCTTCATAGCAGCAGTGGTTCAGCCGTGGAGATCATTGGCATAACACCGAAGACCTGCTAGACCTGTGTTCGGGAGGACTTTTGAAAGCTCGGCAGTCTAGACGGGCAGCGAAGGGAGCAGAGTGTCGCCTTTCATTCTTCTTGCAGAGAAACGATCCGAAGGGCCCAGGTACCTGTATTTGGTTGGGTCCCCTAAGAATTGGGTACACATTGGGTACACAGTGTTTCTCCATGCGAGGTGGTGAGGACCCAGGAGTCCTAGGAGTCCTGAACCAGCACCCTAGCGTCAAGCCACTGCTTTGACTAAGGCTTCTGGGCAAATGCTGCATGCCTGCAGGCACTGTGGATGCCGTTCCCGGACCTTGTTTGGATCTTCGTGACCAGTGTGGTCTGCCCTTTATGCGAAGGGGGCTCTGGCACGCCTCAGGCAAGGAAGTGGAAAGACCTTTCTTCTTTCTTGCATAGCACCCTTTCCTTTGAGACACGTTCCAGCATGCAAGGGAAGACTAGCGGAACGCTGTGTTTAGGCACCTTTGAGGCTACGAGGATTCTTCGTTCAACTAGGGACAATCCAACGTTTCTCCTAAGGTCCCGGCATCAAAGTTGAACGCAGCCCCACGTACGTGTAGTTTCTCAAGCACCAGAAGAGACACAAGAAGCACTGTGGTACCTTCTCAGAATAATATCTTGCGCAGGGAGATGAGCACTGTCCGAGTGACATAGGCGTTTTAAGGCGCTAGCTAGATCTGGGTGTCCTTGAACCTGCCAAAAGACTAGCAGGCTTCAGGAGGAAACCGTTCGTTTTCCGGACGGCATGTAAAGTCGAGTTTCTGCTGGGCAGGGAGAGACGGCAGGTATGTAAGCGGAGAATGAACAGTCAGCACAGAGCTTGTTACATTGCAGCTCAGGGTCAGCCCTGAGAGCCACTGGCATCACACCGAAGACTTTCCAGAACTCGGGTCGGGGCACAGTTGAAAGACTTGTCAATCTCTCTATCCAACGAAGGCAACAGTTTGCTGCCTTTCACACTGCGTTCCAAGAGGTGATCCGGAGGTACCTGGGTCGCCGAACGGTGCTCAATCGGTCAACGGGAGTCATTGAGTGCACAGTGTTCCTCCAAAGGGACATGGTGGGGCAGAGGGAGTCCTGGGAGAAGCATTCCAGCGTTAATGCGCTGCTTCCCCTAAGGGTTCATGGAAATCGTTTGTACACGTCAAGTCGTGCGTGGAAACCCTGCCATTACGTTGAGCCTGGGGGACAGGTCTGGCTTTCCCGTTATGTGAACAAGGGCTGCTGGAGGCCTCCTGTAACGAGTAGGAAACTGTCTGTTAGCCTAGGAAACCTGCCGTTCAATCACTCGGCATTACCACTGTGAAGAGGGCACGGGCAACAACGCTGTTTTTCACTTAAATCTGAGGCCGCAAGTGTCCTGCTTTCCCGTTGGGAAAATAATGCTTTTCTCATTAGGCCCCTCGGTCAGACTTGACGCAGCACACGTACGTGTAGCTTCTGACCGGCGAAAAGAGACTCAAGGAGCACCCTGGACCTTCCCTGATAAAACTTCGGCACACAGGGAGCTGAAAGGCGTGACCGACGTAATTCCTTAGGTGAGGCCAAAAAGTGTCCTTGTATCCTACCAGAGCTCAGGCAGTGTTGCAGGGGCAACAAGTCCGTTTGTCAGGCTGCGCCTAAAGTCGACGGTCTGCTTGGCAAGCGAGGGCAGCTTCGTGTTCCCAGTGCGAACGCTAAGCAGGGGGTGTTTTCATTGCCGTCCTGGTTCAGCAGCGGGGACCGCTTGCGGTCCACCTAAGACCTGCCAGACCCGTGTTCGGGAGGACTTTTGAAAGATGGGCAATCCAACGGTGCAACAAAGAGAGCAGTGTTTTGCCTTGAATTCACTCTTCGTTCCAAGAGACGATGCGAAGGGCCTAGGTGCCTGTACGTCGGTAGGTCGCCTAAGACGTGACAACCGGTACACATGGTGTTGCCGTGAGACGTGCTGAGGGCGCGGGAGTCCCAGGAGTCCTGAAAAGCCCACTAGCGTTTAGCCACTGCTTTGAGTAGGGCTCCCTGGGAAATGCTGCACGCCTGCCTGGCATTTGTGGATGCAATTCCTGGACCTTGCCTTCAGCTTGGCGCTCAGTGTCGTGTTCCTTCTGTGTAAAGGCGGCTCTGGGATGCCCCAGGAATGGAAGCGGAAACCCACCACCGCTCTCAAGAAAATTCCACTTTCCTTCCAAAGACATTCCAGCATGCAAGAATGGACTGACAGAGCACTGTATTTCAGGCAGCTTTCACGCTGAACGATCCTTCTTTCCCGTTGGGAGGTACTACAGTTCTCTAAGGGTCCCGGTCTCAGAGTTGCACACAGCCCACGTGCGTATAGTTTCTCAGGAACCGAAGGGGACCCCAGGAGGACGGTGGCACCTTCTCTGAATAGGTTTGTAGCCAGGGAGTTGGTTGTGCGCTGTGCGAATGGCATGAACTCTTAAAGGCGCTAGGTATCAGATTTAGGTGCTCCCTGAACCTGCCAAAAGCCTAGCAGTGTTCGGGGGGGAAACTGTCCATTTTCCAGACTGCATCAAAGGTCGAGTTACAGCTTGCCAGGAAGAGCCGGTAGGTAAGTACACCCAGAATGAACACTACGCACCGTGTCTCACATGGCTCCTCAGCGTCAGCAGTGGGAGCCCCTGGCATGCCACCTAGGACCTTCTACACCTCTGTTCAGGGGCACTTTTGAATGTCGTGGCTATCTAGCTCTACAGCAAAGAGGAGACTTTGTCGCTTCTCAGTCTGCATTCAAAGAGGTGATCCGGAGGACTTTGACAGCGGAAAGGTGCTCAGGGGGCCAAGAAGAGTCTCGGTACACAGTGTTCTTCCAAGGGACGTGGTGAGGCAGCGGGGACCCTAGGAAAGGCATACTAACTTCAATGCACTACTCGCCTAAGGTTTCCTGGAAAACCTCTGCACGCGTCAATTCGTGGAGGGAATACCTGAACCTCACTTGGGTCGTTTTGGAACAGTAGAGTGTTCCGTTGATGGATAGAGGGCGCCCGGAGGCCTCCTGCACGGCGTAGTAAACAGAGTGTTTCTCTAGGCAAACTCCCTTTCCCCGCACATAGCCATTCTACTTGTGAAGAGAACACGAGGAACCGCACTGTTTCTCAGGACACTTTGAGGCCGCACTTTCAGCTCTCCCGCCGGGAAAATAATGCTCTTGGCTTTAGGTAACCAATATCAAAATTGAACCCAGCACATGCACTTGTAGTTTCTGACCAACAGAAAGAGACTCAAGGCAGCACCCTGGACCTTCGCTGATAAGACTTTGGCACCAGGGTAGTCCTGCGTGGGCTGAATGGCCTCAACGACGTAATTCCCGGGGATGGGCCAAACTGTCCTTGTGTCTTACAAAACCCAGGGTAGCGTTCAGGGCCAAATTGTACGTTTGTCAGGCTGCCTCTGAAGTCGACCTTCTGCTTGGCAGAGAGAGAGAGAGAGACAGAGAGAGAGAGAGAGGAGAGAGAGAGAGAGGGGCGGCAGGGAAGTGTTCCCAGCATGAACCGTAAACACAGTGTCTCTTCATAGCAGCAGTGGTTCAGCCGTGGAGATCATTGGCATAACACCGAAGACCTGCTAGACCTGTGTTCGGGAGGACTTTTGAAAGCTCGGCAGTCTAGACGGGCAGCGAAGGGAGCAGAGTGTCGCCTTTCATTCTTCTTGCAGAGAAACGATCCGAAGGGCCCAGGTACCTGTATTTGGTTGGGTCCCCTAAGAATTGGGTACACATTGGGTACACAGTGTTTCTCCATGCGAGGTGGTGAGGACCCAGGAGTCCTAGGAGTCCTGAACCAGCACCCTAGCGTCAAGCCACTGCTTTGACTAAGGCTTCTGGGCAAATGCTGCATGCCTGCAGGCACTGTGGATGCCGTTCCCGGACCTTGTTTGGATCTTCGTGACCAGTGTGGTCTGCCCTTTATGCGAAGGGGGCTCTGGCACGCCTCAGGCAAGGAAGTGGAAAGACCTTTCTTCTTTCTTGCATAGCACCCTTTCCTTTGAGACACGTTCCAGCATGCAAGGGAAGACTAGCGGAACGCTGTGTTTAGGCACCTTTGAGGCTACGAGGATTCTTCGTTCAACTAGGGACAATCCAACGTTTCTCCTAAGGTCCCGGCATCAAAGTTGAACGCAGCCCCACGTACGTGTAGTTTCTCAAGCACCAGAAGAGACACAAGAAGCACTGTGGTACCTTCTCAGAATAATATCTTGCGCAGGGAGATGAGCACTGTCCGAGTGACATAGGCGTTTTAAGGCGCTAGCTAGATCTGGGTGTCCTTGAACCTGCCAAAAGACTAGCAGGCTTCAGGAGGAAACCGTTCGTTTTCCGGACGGCATGTAAAGTCGAGTTTCTGCTGGGCAGGGAGAGACGGCAGGTATGTAAGCGGAGAATGAACAGTCAGCACAGAGCTTGTTACATTGCAGCTCAGGGTCAGCCCTGAGAGCCACTGGCATCACACCGAAGACTTTCCAGAACTCGGGTCGGGGCACAGTTGAAAGACTTGTCAATCTCTCTATCCAACGAAGGCAACAGTTTGCTGCCTTTCACACTGCGTTCCAAGAGGTGATCCGGAGGTACCTGGGTCGCCGAACGGTGCTCAATCGGTCAACGGGAGTCATTGAGTGCACAGTGTTCCTCCAAAGGGACATGGTGGGGCAGAGGGAGTCCTGGGAGAAGCATTCCAGCGTTAATGCGCTGCTTCCCCTAAGGGTTCATGGAAATCGTTTGTACACGTCAAGTCGTGCGTGGAAACCCTGCCATTACGTTGAGCCTGGGGGACAGGTCTGGCTTTCCCGTTATGTGAACAAGGGCTGCTGGAGGCCTCCTGTAACGAGTAGGAAACTGTCTGTTAGCCTAGGAAACCTGCCGTTCAATCACTCGGCATTACCACTGTGAAGAGGGCACGGGCAACAACGCTGTTCTTCACTTAAATCTGAGGCCGCAAGTGTCCTGCTTTCCCGTTGGGAAAATAATGCTTTTCTCATTAGGCCCCTCGGTCAGACTTGACGCAGCACACGTACGTGTAGCTTCTGACCGGCAAAAAGAGACTCAAGGAGCACCCTGGACCTTCCCTGATAAAACTTCGGCACACAGGGAGCTGAAAGGCGTGACCGACGTAATTCCTTAGGTGAGGCCAAAAAGTGTCCTTGTATCCTACCAGAGCTCAGGCAGTGTTGCAGGGGCAACAAGTCCGTTTGTCAGGCTGCGCCTGAAGTCGACGGTCTGCTTGGCAAGCGAGGGCAGCTTCGTGTTCCCAGTGCGAACGCTAAGCAGGGGGTGTTTTCATTGCCGTCCTGGTTCAGCAGCGGGGACCGCTTGCGGTCCACCTAAGACCTGCCAGACCCGTGTTCGGGAGGACTTTTGAAAGATGGGCAATCCAACGGTGCAACAAAGAGAGCAGTGTTTTGCCTTGAATTCACTCTTCGTTCCAAGAGACGATGCGAAGGGCCTAGGTGCCTGTACGTCGGTAGGTCGCCTAAGACGTGACAACCGGTACACATGGTGTTGCCGTGAGACGTGCTGAGGGCGCGGGAGTCCCAGGAGTCCTGAAAAGCCCACTAGCGTTTAGCCACTGCTTTGAGTAGGGCTCCCTGGGAAATGCTGCACGCCTGCCTGGCATTTGTGGATGCAATTCCTGGACCTTGCCTTCAGCTTGGCGCTCAGTGTCGTGTTCCTTCTGTGTAAAGGCGGCTCTGGGATGCCCCAGGAATGGAAGCGGAAACCCACCACCGCTCTCAAGAAAATTCCACTTTCCTTCCAAAGACATTCCAGCATGCAAGAATGGACTGACAGAGCACTGTATTTCAGGCAGCTTTCACGCTGAACGATCCTTCTTTCCCGTTGGGAGGTACTACAGTTCTCTAAGGGTCCCGGTCTCAGAGTTGCACACAGCCCACGTGCGTATAGTTTCTCAGGAACCGAAGGGGACCCCAGGAGGACGGTGGCACCTTCTCTGAATAGGTTTGTAGCCAGGGAGTTGGTTGTGCGCTGTGCGAATGGCATGAACTCTTAAAGGCGCTAGGTATCAGATTTAGGTGCTCCCTGAACCTGCCAAAAGCCTAGCAGTGTTCGGGGGGGAAACTGTCCATTTTCCAGACTGCATCAAAGGTCGAGTTACAGCTTGCCAGGAAGAGCCGGTAGGTAAGTACACCCAGAATGAACACTACGCACCGTGTCTCACATGGCTCCTCAGCGTCAGCAGTGGGAGCCCCTGGCATGCCACCTAGGACCTTCTACACCTCTGTTCAGGGGCACTTTTGAATGTCGTGGCTATCTAGCTCTACAGCAAAGAGGAGACTTTGTCGCTTCTCAGTCTGCATTCAAAGAGGTGATCCGGAGGACTTTGACAGCGGAAAGGTGCTCAGGGGGCCAAGAAGAGTCTCGGTACACAGTGTTCTTCCAAGGGACGTGGTGAGGCAGCGGGGACCCTAGGAAAGGCATACTAACTTCAATGCACTACTCGCCTAAGGTTTCCTGGAAAACCTCTGCACGCGTCAATTCGTGGAGGGAATACCTGAACCTCACTTGGGTCGTTTTGGAACAGTAGAGCGTTCCGTTGATGGATAGAGGGCGCCCGGAGGCCTCCTGCACGGCGTAGTAAACAGAGTGTTTCTCTAGGCAAACTCCCTTTCCCCGCACATAGCCATTCTACTTGTGAAGAGAACACGAGGAACCGCACTGTTTCTCAGGACACTTTGAGGCCGCACTTTCAGCTCTCCCGCCGGGAAAATAATGCTCTTGGCTTTAGGTAACCAATATCAAAATTGAACCCAGCACATGCACTTGTAGTTTCTGACCAACAGAAAGAGACTCAAGGCAGCACCCTGGACCTTCGCTGATAAGACTTTGGCACCAGGGTAGTCCTGCGTGGGCTGAATGGCCTCAACGACGTAATTCCCGGGGATGGGCCAAACTGTCCTTGTGTCTTACAAAACCCAGGGTAGCGTTCAGGGCCAAATTGTACGTTTGTCAGGCTGCCTCTGAAGTCGACCTTCTGCTTGGCAGAGAGAAAGAGAGAGAGAAGAGAGAGAGAGAGAGAGGGAGAGAGAGAGAGAGGGGCGGCAGGGAAGTGTTCCCAGCATGAACCGTAAACACAGTGTCTCTTCATAGCAGCAGTGGTTCAGCCGTGGAGATCATTGGCATAACACCGAAGACCTGCTAGACCTGTGTTCGGGAGGACTTTTGAAAGCTCGGCAGTCTAGACGGGCAGCGAAGGGAGCAGAGTGTCGCCTTTCATTCTTCTTGCAGAGAAACGATCCGAAGGGCCCAGGTACCTGTATTTGGTTGGGTCCCCTAAGAATTGGGTACACATTGGGTACACAGTGTTTCTCCATGCGAGGTGGTGAGGACCCAGGAGTCCTAGGAGTCCTGAACCAGCACCCTAGCGTCAAGCCACTGCTTTGACTAAGGCTTCTGGGCAAATGCTGCATGCCTGCAGGCACTGTGGATGCCGTTCCCGGACCTTGTTTGGATCTTCGTGACCAGTGTGGTCTGCCCTTTATGCGAAGGGGGCTCTGGCACGCCTCAGGCAAGGAAGTGGAATGACCTTTCTTCTTTCTTGCATAGCACCCTTTCCTTTGAGACACATTCCAGCATGCAAGGGAAGACTAGCGGAACGCTGTGTTTAGGCACCTTTGAGGCTACGAGGATTCTTCGTTCAACTAGGGACAATCCAACGTTTCTCCTAAGGTCCCGGCATCAAAGTTGAATGCAGCCCCACGTACGTGTAGTTTCTCAAGCACCAGAAGAGACACAAGAAGCACTGTGGTACCTTCTCAGAATAATATCTTGCGCAGGGAGATGAGCACTGTCCGAGTGACATAGGCGTTTTAAGGCGCTAGCTAGATCTGGGTGTCCTTGAACCTGCCAAAAGACTAGCAGGCTTCAGGAGGAAACCGTTCGTTTTCCGGACGGCATGTAAAGTCGAGTTTCTGCTGGGCAGGGAGAGACGGCAGGTATGTAAGCGGAGAATGAACAGTCAGCACAGAGCTTGTTACATTGCAGCTCAGGGTCAGCCCTGAGAGCCACTGGCATCACACCGAAGACTTTCCAGAACTCGGGTCGGGGCACAGTTGAAAGACTTGTCAATCTCTCTATCCAACGAAGGCAACAGTTTGCTGCCTTTCACACTGCGTTCCAAGAGGTGATCCGGAGGTACCTGGGTCGCCGAACGGTGCTCAATCGGTCAACGGGAGTCATTGAGTGCACAGTGTTCCTCCAAAGGGACATGGTGGGGCAGAGGGAGTCCTGGGAGAAGCATTCCAGCGTTAATGCGCTGCTTCCCCTAAGGGTTCATGGAAATCGTTTGTACACGTCAAGTCGTGCGTGGAAACCCTGCCATTACGTTGAGCCTGGGGGACAGGTCTGGCTTTCCCGTTATGTGAACAAGGGCTGCTGGAGGCCTCCTGTAACGAGTAGGAAACTGTCTGTTAGCCTAGGAAACCTGCCGTTCAATCACTCGGCATTACCACTGTGAAGAGGGCACGGGCAACAACGCTGTTTTTCACTTAAATCTGAGGCCGCAAGTGTCCTGCTTTCCCGTTGGGAAAATAATGCTTTTCTCATTAGGCCCCTCGGTCAGACTTGACGCAGCACACGTACGTGTAGCTTCTGACCGGCAAAAAGAGACTCAAGGAGCACCCTGGACCTTCCCTGATAAAACTTCGGCACACAGGGAGCTGAAAGGCGTGACCGACGTAATTCCTTAGGTGAGGCCAAAAAGTGTCCTTGTATCCTACCAGAGCTCAGGCAGTGTTGCAGGGGCAACAAGTCCGTTTGTCAGGCTGCGCCTGAAGTCGACGGTCTGCTTGGCAAGCGAGGGCAGCTTCGTGTTCCCAGTGCGAACGCTAAGCAGGGGGTGTTTTCATTGCCGTCCTGGTTCAGCAGCGGGGACCGCTTGCGGTCCACCTAAGACCTGCCAGACCCGTGTTCGGGAGGACTTTTGAAAGATGGGCAATCCAACGGTGCAACAAAGAGAGCAGTGTTTTGCCTTGAATTCACTCTTCGTTCCAAGAGACGATGCGAAGGGCCTAGGTGCCTGTACGTCGGTAGGTCGCCTAAGACGTGACAACCGGTACACATGGTGTTGCCGTGAGACGTGCTGAGGGCGCGGGAGTCCCAGGAGTCCTGAAAAGCCCACTAGCGTTTAGCCACTGCTTTGAGTAGGGCTCCCTGGGAAATGCTGCACGCCTGCCTGGCATTTGTGGATGCAATTCCTGGACCTTGCCTTCAGCTTGGCGCTCAGTGTCGTGTTCCTTCTGTGTAAAGGCGGCTCTGGGATGCCCCAGGAATGGAAGCGGAAACCCACCACCGCTCTCAAGAAAATTCCACTTTCCTTCCAAAGACATTCCAGCATGCAAGAATGGACTGACAGAGCACTGTATTTCAGGCAGCTTTCACGCTGAACGATCCTTCTTTCCCGTTGGGAGGTACTACAGTTCTCTAAGGGTCCCGGTCTCAGAGTTGCACACAGCCCACGTGCGTATAGTTTCTCAGGAACCGAAGGGGACCCCAGGAGGACGGTGGCACCTTCTCTGAATAGGTTTGTAGCCAGGGAGTTGGTTGTGCGCTGTGCGAATGGCATGAACTCTTAAAGGCGCTAGGTATCAGATTTAGGTGCTCCCTGAACCTGCCAAAAGCCTAGCAGTGTTCGGGGGGGAAACTGTCCATTTTCCAGACTGCATCAAAGGTCGAGTTACAGCTTGCCAGGAAGAGCCGGTAGGTAAGTACACCCAGAATGAACACTACGCACCGTGTCTCACATGGCTCCTCAGCGTCAGCAGTGGGAGCCCCTGGCATGCCACCTAGGACCTTCTACACCTCTGTTCAGGGGCACTTTTGAATGTCGTGGCTATCTAGCTCTACAGCAAAGAGGAGACTTTGTCGCTTCTCAGTCTGCATTCAAAGAGGTGATCCGGAGGACTTTGACAGCGGAAAGGTGCTCAGGGGGCCAAGAAGAGTCTCGGGACACAGTGTTCTTCCAAGGGACGTGGTGAGGCAGCGGGGACCCTAGGAAAGGCATACTAACTTCAATGCACTACTCGCCTAAGGTTTCCTGGAAAACCTCTGCACGCGTCAATTCGTGGAGGGAATACCTGAACCTCACTTGGGTCGTTTTGGAACAGTAGAGCGTTCCGTTGATGGATAGAGGGCGCCCGGAGGCCTCCTGCACGGCGTAGTAAACAGAGTGTTTCTCTAGGCAAACTCCCTTTCCCCGCACATAGCCATTCTACTTGTGAAGAGAACACGAGGAACCGCACTGTTTCTCAGGACACTTTGAGGCCGCACTTTCAGCTCTCCCGCCGGGAAAATAATGCTCTTGGCTTTAGGTAACCAATATCAAAATTGAACCCAGCACATGCACTTGTAGTTTCTGACCAACAGAAAGAGACTCAAGGCAGCACCCTGGACCTTCGCTGATAAGACTTTGGCACCAGGGTAGTCCTGCGTGGGCTGAATGGCCTCAACGACGTAATTCCCGGGGATGGGCCAAACTGTCCTTGTGTCTTACAAAACCCAGGGTAGCGTTCAGGGCCAAATTGTACGTTTGTCAGGCTGCCTCTGAAGTCGACCTTCTGCTTGGCAGAGAGAGAGAGAGAGAGAGAGAGAGACAGAGAGAGAGAGAGAGAGAGAGGGGCGGCAGGGAAGTGTTCCCAGCATGAACCGTAAACACAGTGTCTCTTCATAGCAGCAGTGGTTCAGCCGTGGGGATCATTGACATAACACCGAAGACCTGCTAGACCTGTGTTCGGGAGGACTTTTGAAAGCTCGGCAGTCTAGACGGGCAGCGAAGGGAGCAGAGTGTCGCCTTTCATTCTTCTTGCAGAGAAACGATCCGAAGGGCCCAGGTACCTGTATTTGGTTGGGTCCCCTAAGAATTGGGTACACATTGGGTACACAGTGTTTCTCCATGCGAGGTGGTGAGGACCCAGGAGTCCTAGGAGTCCTGAACCAGCACCCTAGCGTCAAGCCACTGCTTTGACTAAGGCTTCTGGGCAAATGCTGCATGCCTGCAGGCACTGTGGATGCCGTTCCCGGACCTTGTTTGGATCTTCGTGACCAGTGTGGTCTGCCCTTTATGCGAAGGGGGCTCTGGCACGCCTCAGGCAAGGAAGTGGAAAGACCTTTCTTCTTTCTTGCATAGCACCCTTTCCTTTGAGACACGTTCCAGCATGCAAGGGAAGACTAGCGGAACGCTGTGTTTAGGCACCTTTGAGGCTACGAGGATTCTTCGTTCAACTAGGGACAATCCAACGTTTCTCCTAAGGTCCCGGCATCAAAGTTGAACGCAGCCCCACGTACGTGTAGTTTCTCAAGCACCAGAAGAGACACAAGAAGCACTGTGGTACCTTCTCAGAATAATATCTTGCGCAGGGAGATGAGCACTGTCCGAGTGACATAGGCGTTTTAAGGCGCTAGCTAGATCTGGGTGTCCTTGAACCTGCCAAAAGACTAGCAGGCTTCAGGAGGAAACCGTTCGTTTTCCGGACGGCATGTAAAGTCGAGTTTCTGCTGGGCAGGGAGAGACGGCAGGTATGTAAGCGGAGAATGAACAGTCAGCACAGAGCTTGTTACATTGCAGCTCAGGGTCAGCCCTGAGAGCCACTGGCATCACACCGAAGACTTTCCAGAACTCGGGTCGGGGCACAGTTGAAAGACTTGTCAATCTCTCTATCCAACGAAGGCAACAGTTTGCTGCCTTTCACACTGCGTTCCAAGAGGTGATCCGGAGGTACCTGGGTCGCCGAACGGTGCTCAATCGGTCAACGGGAGTCATTGAGTGCACAGTGTTCCTCCAAAGGGACATGGTGGGGCAGAGGGAGTCCTGGGAGAAGCATTCCAGCGTTAATGCGCTGCTTCCCCTAAGGGTTCATGGAAATCGTTTGTACACGTCAAGTCGTGCGTGGAAACCCTGCCATTACGTTGAGCCTGGGGGACAGGTCTGGCTTTCCCGTTATGTGAACAAGGGCTGCTGGAGGCCTCCTGTAACGAGTAGGAAACTGTCTGTTAGCCTAGGAAACCTGCCGTTCAATCACTCGGCATTACCACTGTGAAGAGGGCACGGGCAACAACGCTGTTTTTCACTTAAATCTGAGGCCGCAAGTGTCCTGCTTTCCCGTTGGGAAAATAATGCTTTTCTCATTAGGCCCCTCGGTCAGACTTGACGCAGCACACGTACGTGTAGCTTCTGACCGGCGAAAAGAGACTCAAGGAGCACCCTGGACCTTCCCTGATAAAACTTCGGCACACAGGGAGCTGAAAGGCGTGACCGACGTAATTCCTTAGGTGAGGCCAAAAAGTGTCCTTGTATCCTACCAGAGCTCAGGCAGTGTTGCAGGGGCAACAAGTCCGTTTGTCAGGCTGCGCCTAAAGTCGACGGTCTGCTTGGCAAGCGAGGGCAGCTTCGTGTTCCCAGTGCGAACGCTAAGCAGGGGGTGTTTTCATTGCCGTCCTGGTTCAGCAGCGGGGACCGCTTGCGGTCCACCTAAGACCTGCCAGACCCGTGTTCGGGAGGACTTTTGAAAGATGGGCAATCCAACGGTGCAACAAAGAGAGCAGTGTTTTGCCTTGAATTCACTCTTCGTTCCAAGAGACGATGCGAAGGGCCTAGGTGCCTGTACGTCGGTAGGTCGCCTAAGACGTGACAACCGGTACACATGGTGTTGCCGTGAGACGTGCTGAGGGCGCGGGAGTCCCAGGAGTCCTGAAAAGCCCACTAGCGTTTAGCCACTGCTTTGAGTAGGGCTCCCTGGGAAATGCTGCACGCCTGCCTGGCATTTGTGGATGCAATTCCTGGACCTTGCCTTCAGCTTGGCGCTCAGTGTCGTGTTCCTTCTGTGTAAAGGCGGCTCTGGGATGCCCCAGGAATGGAAGCGGAAACCCACCACCGCTCTCAAGAAAATTCCACTTTCCTTCCAAAGACATTCCAGCATGCAAGAATGGACTGACAGAGCACTGTATTTCAGGCAGCTTTCACGCTGAACGATCCTTCTTTCCCGTTGGGAGGTACTACAGTTCTCTAAGGGTCCCGGTCTCAGAGTTGCACACAGCCCACGTGCGTATAGTTTCTCAGGAACCGAAGGGGACCCCAGGAGGACGGTGGCACCTTCTCTGAATAGGTTTGTAGCCAGGGAGTTGGTTGTGCGCTGTGCGAATGGCATGAACTCTTAAAGGCGCTAGGTATCAGATTTAGGTGCTCCCTGAACCTGCCAAAAGCCTAGCAGTGTTCGGGGGGGAAACTCTCCATTTTCCAGACTGCATCAAAGGTCGAGTTACAGCTTGCCAGGAAGAGCCGGTAGGTAAGTACACCCAGAATGAACACTACGCACCGTGTCTCACATGGCTCCTCAGCGTCAGCAGTGGGAGCCCCTGGCATGCCACCTAGGACCTTCTACACCTCTGTTCAGGGGCACTTTTGAATGTCGTGGCTATCTAGCTCTACAGCAAAGAGGAGACTTTGTCGCTTCTCAGTCTGCATTCAAAGAGGTGATCCGGAGGACTTTGACAGCGGAAAGGTGCTCAGGGGGCCAAGAAGAGTCTCGGGACACAGTGTTCTTCCAAGGGACGTGGTGAGGCAGCGGGGACCCTAGGAAAGGCATACTAACTTCAATGCACTACTCGCCTAAGGTTTCCTGGAAAACCTCTGCACGCGTCAATTCGTGGAGGGAATACCTGAACCTCACTTGGGTCGTTTTGGAACAGTAGAGTGTTCCGTTGATGGATAGAGGGCGCCCGGAGGCCTCCTGCACGGCGTAGTAAACAGAGTGTTTCTCTAGGCAAACTCCCTTTCCCCGCACATAGCCATTCTACTTGTGAAGAGAACACGAGGAACCGCACTGTTTCTCAGGACACTTTGAGGCCGCACTTTCAGCTCTCCCGCCGGGAAAATAATGCTCTTGGCTTTAGGTAACCAATATCAAAATTGAACCCAGCACATGCACTTGTAGTTTCTGACCAACAGAAAGAGACTCAAGGCAGCACCCTGGACCTTCGCTGATAAGACTTTGGCACCAGGGTAGTCCTGCGTGGGCTGAATGGCCTCAACGACGTAATTCCCGGGGATGGGCCAAACTGTCCTTGTGTCTTACAAAACCCAGGGTAGCGTTCAGGGCCAAATTGTACGTTTGTCAGGCTGCCTCTGAAGTCGACCTTCTGCTTGGCAGAGAGAGAGAGAGAGAGAAGAGAGAGAGAGAGAGAGAGGGAGAGAGAGAGAGAGGGGCGGCAGGGAAGTGTTCCCAGCATGAACCGTAAACACAGTGTCTCTTCATAGCAGCAGTGGTTCAGCCGTGGAGATCATTGGCATAACACCGAAGACCTGCTAGACCTGTGTTCGGGAGGACTTTTGAAAGCTCGGCAGTCTAGACGGGCAGCGAAGGGAGCAGAGTGTCGCCTTTCATTCTTCTTGCAGAGAAACGATCCGAAGGGCCCAGGTACCTGTATTTGGTTGGGTCCCCTAAGAATTGGGTACACATTGGGTACACAGTGTTTCTCCATGCGAGGTGGTGAGGACCCAGGAGTCCTAGGAGTCCTGAACCAGCACCCTAGCGTCAAGCCACTGCTTTGACTAAGGCTTCTGGGCAAATGCTGCATGCCTGCAGGCACTGTGGATGCCGTTCCCGGACCTTGTTTGGATCTTCGTGACCAGTGTGGTCTGCCCTTTATGCGAAGGGGGCTCTGGCACGCCTCAGGCAAGGAAGTGGAAAGACCTTTCTTCTTTCTTGCATAGCACCCTTTCCTTTGAGACACGTTCCAGCATGCAAGGGAAGACTAGCGGAACGCTGTGTTTAGGCACCTTTGAGGCTACGAGGATTCTTCGTTCAACTAGGGACAATCCAACGTTTCTCCTAAGGTCCCGGCATCAAAGTTGAATGCAGCCCCACGTACGTGTAGTTTCTCAAGCACCAGAAGAGACACAAGAAGCACTGTGGTACCTTCTCAGAATAATATCTTGCGCAGGGAGATGAGCACTGTCCGAGTGACATAGGCGTTTTAAGGCGCTAGCTAGATCTGGGTGTCCTTGAACCTGCCAAAAGACTAGCAGGCTTCAGGAGGAAACCGTTCGTTTTCCGGACGGCATGTAAAGTCGAGTTTCTGCTGGGCAGGGAGAGACGGCAGGTATGTAAGCGGAGAATGAACAGTCAGCACAGAGCTTGTTACATTGCAGCTCAGGGTCAGCCCTGAGAGCCACTGGCATCACACCGAAGACTTTCCAGAACTCGGGTCGGGGCACAGTTGAAAGACTTGTCAATCTCTCTATCCAACGAAGGCAACAGTTTGCTGCCTTTCACACTGCGTTCCAAGAGGTGATCCGGAGGTACCTGGGTCGCCGAACGGTGCTCAATCGGTCAACGGGAGTCATTGAGTGCACAGTGTTCCTCCAAAGGGACATGGTGGGGCAGAGGGAGTCCTGGGAGAAGCATTCCAGCGTTAATGCGCTGCTTCCCCTAAGGGTTCATGGAAATCGTTTGTACACGTCAAGTCGTGCGTGGAAACCCTGCCATTACGTTGAGCCTGGGGGACAGGTCTGGCTTTCCCGTTATGTGAACAAGGGCTGCTGGAGGCCTCCTGTAACGAGTAGGAAACTGTCTGTTAGCCTAGGAAACCTGCCGTTCAATCACTCGGCATTACCACTGTGAAGAGGGCACGGGCAACAACGCTGTTCTTCACTTAAATCTGAGGCCGCAAGTGTCCTGCTTTCCCGTTGGGAAAATAATGCTTTTCTCATTAGGCCCCTCGGTCAGACTTGACGCAGCACACGTACGTGTAGCTTCTGACCGGCAAAAAGAGACTCAAGGAGCACCCTGGACCTTCCCTGATAAAACTTCGGCACACAGGGAGCTGAAAGGCGTGACCGACGTAATTCCTTAGGTGAGGCCAAAAAGTGTCCTTGTATCCTACCAGAGCTCAGGCAGTGTTGCAGGGGCAACAAGTCCGTTTGTCAGGCTGCGCCTGAAGTCGACGGTCTGCTTGGCAAGCGAGGGCAGCTTCGTGTTCCCAGTGCGAACGCTAAGCAGGGGGTGTTTTCATTGCCGTCCTGGTTCAGCAGCGGGGACCGCTTGCGGTCCACCTAAGACCTGCCAGACCCGTGTTCGGGAGGACTTTTGAAAGATGGGCAATCCAACGGTGCAACAAAGAGAGCAGTGTTTTGCCTTGAATTCACTCTTCGTTCCAAGAGACGATGCGAAGGGCCTAGGTGCCTGTACGTCGGTAGGTCGCCTAAGACGTGACAACCGGTACACATGGTGTTGCCGTGAGACGTGCTGAGGGCGCGGGAGTCCCAGGAGTCCTGAAAAGCCCACTAGCGTTTAGCCACTGCTTTGAGTAGGGCTCCCTGGGAAATGCTGCACGCCTGCCTGGCATTTGTGGATGCAATTCCTGGACCTTGCCTTCAGCTTGGCGCTCAGTGTCGTGTTCCTTCTGTGTAAAGGCGGCTCTGGGATGCCCCAGGAATGGAAGCGGAAACCCACCACCGCTCTCAAGAAAATTCCACTTTCCTTCCAAAGACATTCCAGCATGCAAGAATGGACTGACAGAGCACTGTATTTCAGGCAGCTTTCACGCTGAACGATCCTTCTTTCCCGTTGGGAGGTACTACAGTTCTCTAAGGGTCCCGGTCTCAGAGTTGCACACAGCCCACGTGCGTATAGTTTCTCAGGAACCGAAGGGGACCCCAGGAGGACGGTGGCACCTTCTCTGAATAGGTTTGTAGCCAGGGAGTTGGTTGTGCGCTGTGCGAATGGCATGAACTCTTAAAGGCGCTAGGTATCAGATTTAGGTGCTCCCTGAACCTGCCAAAAGCCTAGCAGTGTTCGGGGGGGAAACTCTCCATTTTCCAGACTGCATCAAAGGTCGAGTTACAGCTTGCCAGGAAGAGCCGGTAGGTAAGTACACCCAGAATGAACACTACGCACCGTGTCTCACATGGCTCCTCAGCGTCAGCAGTGGGAGCCCCTGGCATGCCACCTAGGACCTTCTACACCTCTGTTCAGGGGCACTTTTGAATGTCGTGGCTATCTAGCTCTACAGCAAAGAGGAGACTTTGTCGCTTCTCAGTCTGCATTCAAAGAGGTGATCCGGAGGACTTTGACAGCGGAAAGGTGCTCAGGGGGCCAAGAAGAGTCTCGGTACACAGTGTTCTTCCAAGGGACGTGGTGAGGCAGCGGGGACCCTAGGAAAGGCATACTAACTTCAATGCACTACTCGCCTAAGGTTTCCTGGAAAACCTCTGCACGCGTCAATTCGTGGAGGGAATACCTGAACCTCACTTGGGTCGTTTTGGAACAGTAGAGTGTTCCGTTGATGGATAGAGGGCGCCCGGAGGCCTCCTGCACGGCGTAGTAAACAGAGTGTTTCTCTAGGCAAACTCCCTTTCCCCGCACATAGCCATTCTACTTGTGAAGAGAACACGAGGAACCGCACTGTTTCTCAGGACACTTTGAGGCCGCACTTTCAGCTCTCCCGCCGGGAAAATAATGCTCTTGGCTTTAGGTAACCAATATCAAAATTGAACCCAGCACATGCACTTGTAGTTTCTGACCAACAGAAAGAGACTCAAGGCAGCACCCTGGACCTTCGCTGATAAGACTTTGGCACCAGGGTAGTCCTGCGTGGGCTGAATGGCCTCAACGACGTAATTCCCGGGGATGGGCCAAACTGTCCTTGTGTCTTACAAAACCCAGGGTAGCGTTCAGGGCCAAATTGTACGTTTGTCAGGCTGCCTCTGAAGTCGACCTTCTGCTTGGCAGAGAGAGAGAGAGAGAGAGAGAGAGAGAGAGAGAGGGAGAGAGAGAGAGAGGGGCGGCAGGGAAGTGTTCCCAGCATGAACCGTAAACACAGTGTCTCTTCATAGCAGCAGTGGTTCAGCCGTGGAGATCATTGGCATAACACCGAAGACCTGCTATGACCTGTGTTCGGGAGGACTTTTGAAAGCTCGGCAGTCTAGACGGGCAGCGAAGGGAGCAGAGTGTCGCCTTTCATTCTTCTTGCAGAGAAACGATCCGAAGGGCCCAGGTACCTGTATTTGGTTGGGTCCCCTAAGAATTGGGTACACATTGGGTACACAGTGTTTCTCCATGCGAGGTGGTGAGGACCCAGGAGTCCTAGGAGTCCTGAACCAGCACCCTAGCGTCAAGCCACTGCTTTGACTAAGGCTTCTGGGCAAATGCTGCATGCCTGCAGGCACTGTGGATGCCGTTCCCGGACCTTGTTTGGATCTTCGTGACCAGTGTGGTCTGCCCTTTATGCGAAGGGGGCTCTGGCACGCCTCAGGCAAGGAAGTGGAAAGACCTTTCTTCTTTCTTGCATAGCACCCTTTCCTTTGAGACACGTTCCAGCATGCAAGGGAAGACTAGCGGAACGCTGTGTTTAGGCACCTTTGAGGCTACGAGGATTCTTCGTTCAACTAGGGACAATCCAACGTTTCTCCTAAGGTCCCGGCATCAAAGTTGAACGCAGCCCCACGTACGTGTAGTTTCTCAAGCACCAGAAGAGACACAAGAAGCACTGTGGTACCTTCTCAGAATAATATCTTGCGCAGGGAGATGAGCACTGTCCGAGTGACATAGGCGTTTTAAGGCGCTAGCTAGATCTGGGTGTCCTTGAACCTGCCAAAAGACTAGCAGGCTTCAGGAGGAAACCGTTCGTTTTCCGGACGGCATGTAAAGTCGAGTTTCTGCTGGGCAGGGAGAGACGGCAGGTATGTAAGCGGAGAATGAACAGTCAGCACAGAGCTTGTTACATTGCAGCTCAGGGTCAGCCCTGAGAGCCACTGGCATCACACCGAAGACTTTCCAGAACTCGGGTCGGGGCACAGTTGAAAGACTTGTCAATCTCTCTATCCAACGAAGGCAACAGTTTGCTGCCTTTCACACTGCGTTCCAAGAGGTGATCCGGAGGTACCTGGGTCGCCGAACGGTGCTCAATCGGTCAACGGGAGTCATTGAGTGCACAGTGTTCCTCCAAAGGGACATGGTGGGGCAGAGGGAGTCCTGGGAGAAGCATTCCAGCGTTAATGCGCTGCTTCCCCTAAGGGTTCATGGAAATCGTTTGTACACGTCAAGTCGTGCGTGGAAACCCTGCCATTACGTTGAGCCTGGGGGACAGGTCTGGCTTTCCCGTTATGTGAACAAGGGCTGCTGGAGGCCTCCTGTAACGAGTAGGAAACTGTCTGTTAGCCTAGGAAACCTGCCGTTCAATCACTCGGCATTACCACTGTGAAGAGGGCACGGGCAACAACGCTGTTTTTCACTTAAATCTGAGGCCGCAAGTGTCCTGCTTTCCCGTTGGGAAAATAATGCTTTTCTCATTAGGCCCCTCGGTCAGACTTGACGCAGCACACGTACGTGTAGCTTCTGACCGGCGAAAAGAGACTCAAGGAGCACCCTGGACCTTCCCTGATAAAACTTCGGCACACAGGGAGCTGAAAGGCGTGACCGACGTAATTCCTTAGGTGAGGCCAAAAAGTGTCCTTGTATCCTACCAGAGCTCAGGCAGTGTTGCAGGGGCAACAAGTCCGTTTGTCAGGCTGCGCCTAAAGTCGACGGTCTGCTTGGCAAGCGAGGGCAGCTTCGTGTTCCCAGTGCGAACGCTAAGCAGGGGGTGTTTTCATTGCCGTCCTGGTTCAGCAGCGGGGACCGCTTGCGGTCCACCTAAGACCTGCCAGACCCGTGTTCGGGAGGACTTTTGAAAGATGGGCAATCCAACGGTGCAACAAAGAGAGCAGTGTTTTGCCTTGAATTCACTCTTCGTTCCAAGAGACGATGCGAAGGGCCTAGGTGCCTGTACGTCGGTAGGTCGCCTAAGACGTGACAACCGGTACACATGGTGTTGCCGTGAGACGTGCTGAGGGCGCGGGAGTCCCAGGAGTCCTGAAAAGCCCACTAGCGTTTAGCCACTGCTTTGAGTAGGGCTCCCTGGGAAATGCTGCACGCCTGCCTGGCATTTGTGGATGCAATTCCTGGACCTTGCCTTCAGCTTGGCGCTCAGTGTCGTGTTCCTTCTGTGTAAAGGCGGCTCTGGGATGCCCCAGGAATGGAAGCGGAAACCCACCACCGCTCTCAAGAAAATTCCACTTTCCTTCCAAAGACATTCCAGCATGCAAGAATGGACTGACAGAGCACTGTATTTCAGGCAGCTTTCACGCTGAACGATCCTTCTTTCCCGTTGGGAGGTACTACAGTTCTCTAAGGGTCCCGGTCTCAGAGTTGCACACAGCCCACGTGCGTATAGTTTCTCAGGAACCGAAGGGGACCCCAGGAGGACGGTGGCACCTTCTCTGAATAGGTTTGTAGCCAGGGAGTTGGTTGTGCGCTGTGCGAATGGCATGAACTCTTAAAGGCGCTAGGTATCAGATTTAGGTGCTCCCTGAACCTGCCAAAAGCCTAGCAGTGTTCGGGGGGGAAACTGTCCATTTTCCAGACTGCATCAAAGGTCGAGTTACAGCTTGCCAGGAAGAGCCGGTAGGTAAGTACACCCAGAATGAACACTACGCACCGTGTCTCACATGGCTCCTCAGCGTCAGCAGTGGGAGCCCCTGGCATGCCACCTAGGACCTTCTACACCTCTGTTCAGGGGCACTTTTGAATGTCGTGGCTATCTAGCTCTACAGCAAAGAGGAGACTTTGTCGCTTCTCAGTCTGCATTCAAAGAGGTGATCCGGAGGACTTTGACAGCGGAAAGGTGCTCAGGGGGCCAAGAAGAGTCTCGGTACACAGTGTTCTTCCAAGGGACGTGGTGAGGCAGCGGGGACCCTAGGAAAGGCATACTAACTTCAATGCACTACTCGCCTAAGGTTTCCTGGAAAACCTCTGCACGCGTCAATTCGTGGAGGGAATACCTGAACCTCACTTGGGTCGTTTTGGAACAGTAGAGCGTTCCGTTGATGGATAGAGGGCGCCCGGAGGCCTCCTGCACGGCGTAGTAAACAGAGTGTTTCTCTAGGCAAACTCCCTTTCCCCGCACATAGCCATTCTACTTGTGAAGAGAACACGAGGAACCGCACTGTTTCTCAGGACACTTTGAGGCCGCACTTTCAGCTCTCCCGCCGGGAAAATAATGCTCTTGGCTTTAGGTAACCAATATCAAAATTGAACCCAGCACATGCACTTGTAGTTTCTGACCAACAGAAAGAGACTCAAGGCAGCACCCTGGACCTTCGCTGATAAGACTTTGGCACCAGGGTAGTCCTGCGTGGGCTGAATGGCCTCAACGACGTAATTCCCGGGGATGGGCCAAACTGTCCTTGTGTCTTACAAAACCCAGGGTAGCGTTCAGGGCCAAATTGTACGTTTGTCAGGCTGCCTCTGAAGTCGACCTTCTGCTTGGCAGAGAGAGAGAGAGAGAGAGAGAGAGAGAGAGAGAGAGAGGGAGAGAGAGAGAGAGGGGCGGCAGGGAAGTGTTCCCAGCATGAACCGTAAACACAGTGTCTCTTCATAGCAGCAGTGGTTCAGCCGTGGAGATCATTGGCATAACACCGAAGACCTGCTAGACCTGTGTTCGGGAGGACTTTTGAAAGCTCGGCAGTCTAGACGGGCAGCGAAGGGAGCAGAGTGTCGCCTTTCATTCTTCTTGCAGAGAAACGATCCGAAGGGCCCAGGTACCTGTATTTGGTTGGGTCCCCTAAGAATTGGGTACACATTGGGTACACAGTGTTTCTCCATGCGAGGTGGTGAGGACCCAGGAGTCCTAGGAGTCCTGAACCAGCACCCTAGCGTCAAGCCACTGCTTTGACTAAGGCTTCTGGGCAAATGCTGCATGCCTGCAGGCACTGTGGATGCCGTTCCCGGACCTTGTTTGGATCTTCGTGACCAGTGTGGTCTGCCCTTTATGCGAAGGGGGCTCTGGCACGCCTCAGGCAAGGAAGTGGAAAGACCTTTCTTCTTTCTTGCATAGCACCCTTTCCTTTGAGACACGTTCCAGCATGCAAGGGAAGACTAGCGGAACGCTGTGTTTAGGCACCTTTGAGGCTACGAGGATTCTTCGTTCAACTAGGGACAATCCAACGTTTCTCCTAAGGTCCCGGCATCAAAGTTGAACGCAGCCCCACGTACGTGTAGTTTCTCAAGCACCAGAAGAGACACAAGAAGCACTGTGGTACCTTCTCAGAATAATATCTTGCGCAGGGAGATGAGCACTGTCCGAGTGACATAGGCGTTTTAAGGCGCTAGCTAGATCTGGGTGTCCTTGAACCTGCCAAAAGACTAGCAGGCTTCAGGAGGAAACCGTTCGTTTTCCGGACGGCATGTAAAGTCGAGTTTCTGCTGGGCAGGGAGAGACGGCAGGTATGTAAGCGGAGAATGAACAGTCAGCACAGAGCTTGTTACATTGCAGCTCAGGGTCAGCCCTGAGAGCCACTGGCATCACACCGAAGACTTTCCAGAACTCGGGTCGGGGCACAGTTGAAAGACTTGTCAATCTCTCTATCCAACGAAGGCAACAGTTTGCTGCCTTTCACACTGCGTTCCAAGAGGTGATCCGGAGGTACCTGGGTCGCCGAACGGTGCTCAATCGGTCAACGGGAGTCATTGAGTGCACAGTGTTCCTCCAAAGGGACATGGTGGGGCAGAGGGAGTCCTGGGAGAAGCATTCCAGCGTTAATGCGCTGCTTCCCCTAAGGGTTCATGGAAATCGTTTGTACACGTCAAGTCGTGCGTGGAAACCCTGCCATTACGTTGAGCCTGGGGGACAGGTCTGGCTTTCCCGTTATGTGAACAAGGGCTGCTGGAGGCCTCCTGTAACGAGTAGGAAACTGTCTGTTAGCCTAGGAAACCTGCCGTTCAATCACTCGGCATTACCACTGTGAAGAGGGCACGGGCAACAACGCTGTTTTTCACTTAAATCTGAGGCCGCAAGTGTCCTGCTTTCCCGTTGGGAAAATAATGCTTTTCTCATTAGGCCCCTCGGTCAGACTTGACGCAGCACACATACGTGTAGCTTCTGACCGGCGAAAAGAGACTCAAGGAGCACCCTGGACCTTCCCTGATAAAACTTCGGCACACAGGGAGCTGAAAGGCGTGACCGACGTAATTCCTTAGGTGAGGCCAAAAAGTGTCCTTGTATCCTACCAGAGCTCAGGCAGTGTTGCAGGGGCAACAAGTCCGTTTGTCAGGCTGCGCCTAAAGTCGACGGTCTGCTTGGCAAGCGAGGGCAGCTTCGTGTTCCCAGTGCGAACGCTAAGCAGGGGGTGTTTTCATTGCCGTCCTGGTTCAGCAGCGGGGACCGCTTGCGGTCCACCTAAGACCTGCCAGACCCGTGTTCGGGAGGACTTTTGAAAGATGGGCAATCCAACGGTGCAACAAAGAGAGCAGTGTTTTGCCTTGAATTCACTCTTCGTTCCAAGAGACGATGCGAAGGGCCTAGGTGCCTGTACGTCGGTAGGTCGCCTAAGACGTGACAACCGGTACACATGGTGTTGCCGTGAGACGTGCTGAGGGCGCGGGAGTCCCAGGAGTCCTGAAAAGCCCACTAGCGTTTAGCCACTGCTTTGAGTAGGGCTCCCTGGGAAATGCTGCACGCCTGCCTGGCATTTGTGGATGCAATTCCTGGACCTTGCCTTCAGCTTGGCGCTCAGTGTCGTGTTCCTTCTGTGTAAAGGCGGCTCTGGGATGCCCCAGGAATGGAAGCGGAAACCCACCACCGCTCTCAAGAAAATTCCACTTTCCTTCCAAAGACATTCCAGCATGCAAGAATGGACTGACAGAGCACTGTATTTCAGGCAGCTTTCACGCTGAACGATCCTTCTTTCCCGTTGGGAGGTACTACAGTTCTCTAAGGGTCCCGGTCTCAGAGTTGCACACAGCCCACGTGCGTATAGTTTCTCAGGAACCGAAGGGGACCCCAGGAGGACGGTGGCACCTTCTCTGAATAGGTTTGTAGCCAGGGAGTTGGTTGTGCGCTGTGCGAATGGCATGAACTCTTAAAGGCGCTAGGTATCAGATTTAGGTGCTCCCTGAACCTGCCAAAAGCCTAGCAGTGTTCGGGGGGGAAACTGTCCATTTTCCAGACTGCATCAAAGGTCGAGTTACAGCTTGCCAGGAAGAGCCGGTAGGTAAGTACACCCAGAATGAACACTACGCACCGTGTCTCACATGGCTCCTCAGCGTCAGCAGTGGGAGCCCCTGGCATGCCACCTAGGACCTTCTACACCTCTGTTCAGGGGCACTTTTGAATGTCGTGGCTATCTAGCTCTACAGCAAAGAGGAGACTTTGTCGCTTCTCAGTCTGCATTCAAAGAGGTGATCCGGAGGACTTTGACAGCGGAAAGGTGCTCAGGGGGCCAAGAAGAGTCTCGGTACACAGTGTTCTTCCAAGGGACGTGGTGAGGCAGCGGGGACCCTAGGAAAGGCATACTAACTTCAATGCACTACTCGCCTAAGGTTTCCTGGAAAACCTCTGCACGCGTCAATTCGTGGAGGGAATACCTGAACCTCACTTGGGTCGTTTTGGAACAGTAGAGTGTTCCGTTGATGGATAGAGGGCGCCCGGAGGCCTCCTGCACGGCGTAGTAAACAGAGTGTTTCTCTAGGCAAACTCCCTTTCCCCGCACATAGCCATTCTACTTGTGAAGAGAACACGAGGAACCGCACTGTTTCTCAGGACACTTTGAGGCCGCACTTTCAGCTCTCCCGCCGGGAAAATAATGCTCTTGGCTTTAGGTAACCAATATCAAAATTGAACCCAGCACATGCACTTGTAGTTTCTGACCAACAGAAAGAGACTCAAGGCAGCACCCTGGACCTTCGCTGATAAGACTTTGGCACCAGGGTAGTCCTGCGTGGGCTGAATGGCCTCAACGACGTAATTCCCGGGGATGGGCCAAACTGTCCTTGTGTCTTACAAAACCCAGGGTAGCGTTCAGGGCCAAATTGTACGTTTGTCAGGCTGCCTCTGAAGTCGACCTTCTGCTTGGCAGAGAGAGAGAGAGAGACAGAGAGAGAGAGAGAGAGAGAGAGAGAGGGGCGGCAGGGAAGTGCTCCCAGCATGAACCGTAAACACAGTGTCTCTTCATAGCAGCAGTGGTTCAGCCGTGGAGATCATTGGCATAACACCGAAGACCTGCTAGACCTGTGTTCGGGAGGACTTTTGAAAGCTCAGGCAGTCTAGACGGGCAGCGAAGGGAGCAGAGTGTCGCCTTTCATTCTTCTTGCAGAGAAACGATCCGAAGGGCCCAGGTACCTGTATTTGGTTGGGTCCCCTAAGAATTGGGTACACATTGGGTACACAGTGTTTCTCCATGCGAGGTGGTGAGGACCCAGGAGTCCTAGGAGTCCTGAACCAGCACCCTAGCGTCAAGCCACTGCTTTGACTAAGGCTTCTGGGCAAATGCTGCATGCCTGCAGGCACTGTGGATGCCGTTCCCGGACCTTGTTTGGATCTTCGTGACCAGTGTGGTCTGCCCTTTATGCGAAGGGGGCTCTGGCACGCCTCAGGCAAGGAAGTGGAAAGACCTTTCTTCTTTCTTGCATAGCACCCTTTCCTTTGAGACACGTTCCAGCATGCAAGGGAAGACTAGCGGAACGCTGTGTTTAGGCACCTTTGAGGCTACGAGGATTCTTCGTTCAACTAGGGACAATCCAACGTTTCTCCTAAGGTCCCGGCATCAAAGTTGAACGCAGCCCCACGTACGTGTAGTTTCTCAAGCACCAGAAGAGACACAAGAAGCACTGTGGTACCTTCTCAGAATAATATCTTGCGCAGGGAGATGAGCACTGTCCGAGTGACATAGGCGTTTTAAGGCGCTAGCTAGATCTGGGTGTCCTTGAACCTGCCAAAAGACTAGCAGGCTTCAGGAGGAAACCGTTCGTTTTCCGGACGGCATGTAAAGTCGAGTTTCTGCTGGGCAGGGAGAGACGGCAGGTATGTAAGCGGAGAATGAACAGTCAGCACAGAGCTTGTTACATTGCAGCTCAGGGTCAGCCCTGAGAGCCACTGGCATCACACCGAAGACTTTCCAGAACTCGGGTCGGGGCACAGTTGAAAGACTTGTCAATCTCTCTATCCAACGAAGGCAACAGTTTGCTGCCTTTCACACTGCGTTCCAAGAGGTGATCCGGAGGTACCTGGGTCGCCGAACGGTGCTCAATCGGTCAACGGGAGTCATTGAGTGCACAGTGTTCCTCCAAAGGGACATGGTGGGGCAGAGGGAGTCCTGGGAGAAGCATTCCAGCGTTAATGCGCTGCTTCCCCTAAGGGTTCATGGAAATCGTTTGTACACGTCAAGTCGTGCGTGGAAACCCTGCCATTACGTTGAGCCTGGGGGACAGGTCTGGCTTTCCCGTTATGTGAACAAGGGCTGCTGGAGGCCTCCTGTAACGAGTAGGAAACTGTCTGTTAGCCTAGGAAACCTGCCGTTCAATCACTCGGCATTACCACTGTGAAGAGGGCACGGGCAACAACGCTGTTTTTCACTTAAATCTGAGGCCGCAAGTGTCCTGCTTTCCCGTTGGGAAAATAATGCTTTTCTCATTAGGCCCCTCGGTCAGACTTGACGCAGCACACGTACGTGTAGCTTCTGAGCCGGCGAAAAGAGACTCAAGGAGCACCCTGGACCTTCCCTGATAAAACTTCGGCACACAGGGAGCTGAAAGGCGTGACCGACGTAATTCCTTAGGTGAGGCCAAAAAGTGTCCTTGTATCCTACCAGAGCTCAGGCAGTGTTGCAGGGGCAACAAGTCCGTTTGTCAGGCTGCGCCTAAAGTCGACGGTGTGCTTGGCAAGCGAGGGCAGCTTCGTGTTCCCAGTGCGAACGCTAAGCAGGGGGTGTTTTCATTGCCGTCCTGGTTCAGCAGCGGGGACCGCTTGCGGTCCACCTAAGACCTGCCAGACCCGTGTTCGGGAGGACTTTTGAAAGATGGGCAATCCAACGGTGCAACAAAGAGAGCAGTGTTTTGCCTTGAATTCACTCTTCGTTCCAAGAGACGATGCGAAGGGCCTAGGTGCCTGTACGTCGGTAGGTCGCCTAAGACGTGACAACCGGTACACATGGTGTTGCCGTGAGACGTGCTGAGGGCGCGGGAGTCCCAGGAGTCCTGAAAAGCCCACTAGCGTTTAGCCACTGCTTTGAGTAGGGCTCCCTGGGAAATGCTGCACGCCTGCCTGGCATTTGTGGATGCAATTCCTGGACCTTGCCTTCAGCTTGGCGCTCAGTGTCGTGTTCCTTCTGTGTAAAGGCGGCTCTGGGATGCCCCAGGAATGGAAGCGGAAACCCACCACCGCTCTCAAGAAAATTCCACTTTCCTTCCAAAGACATTCCAGCATGCAAGAATGGACTGACAGAGCACTGTATTTCAGGCAGCTTTCACGCTGAACGATCCTTCTTTCCCGTTGGGAGGTACTACAGTTCTCTAAGGGTCCCGGTCTCAGAGTTGCACACAGCCCACGTGCGTATAGTTTCTCAGGAACCGAAGGGGACCCCAGGAGGACGGTGGCACCTTCTCTGAATAGGTTTGTAGCCAGGGAGTTGGTTGTGCGCTGTGCGAATGGCATGAACTCTTAAAGGCGCTAGGTATCAGATTTAGGTGCTCCCTGAACCTGCCAAAAGCCTAGCAGTGTTCGGGGGGGAAACTGTCCATTTTCCAGACTGCATCAAAGGTCGAGTTACAGCTTGCCAGGAAGAGCCGGTAGGTAAGTACACCCAGAATGAACACTACGCACCGTGTCTCACATGGCTCCTCAGCGTCAGCAGTGGGAGCCCCTGGCATGCCACCTAGGACCTTCTACACCTCTGTTCAGGGGCACTTTTGAATGTCGTGGCTATCTAGCTCTACAGCAAAGAGGAGACTTTGTCGCTTCTCAGTCTGCATTCAAAGAGGTGATCCGGAGGACTTTGACAGCGGAAAGGTGCTCAGGGGGCCAAGAAGAGTCTCGGTACACAGTGTTCTTCCAAGGGACGTGGTGAGGCAGCGGGGACCCTAGGAAAGGCATACTAACTTCAATGCACTACTCGCCTAAGGTTTCCTGGAAAACCTCTGCACGCGTCAGCTATTCGTGGAGGGAATACCTGAACCTCACTTGGGTCGTTGTGGAACAGTAGAGTGTTCCGTTGATGGATAGAGGGCGCCCGGAGGCCTCCTGCACGGCGTAGTAAACAGAGTGTTTCTCTAGGCAAACTCCCTTTCCCCGCACATAGCCATTCTACTTGTGAAGAGAACACGAGGAACCGCACTGTTTCTCAGGACACTTTGAGGCCGCACTTTCAGCTCTCCCGCCGGGAAAATAATGCTCTTGGCTTTAGGTAACCAATATCAAAATTGAACCCAGCACATGCACTTGTAGTTTCTGACCAACAGAAAGAGACTCAAGGCAGCACCCTGGACCTTCGCTGATAAGACTTTGGCACCAGGGTAGTCCTGCGTGGGCTGAATGGCCTCAACGACGTAATTCCCGGGGATGGGCCAAACTGTCCTTGTGTCTTACAAAACCCAGGGTAGCGTTCAGGGCCAAATTGTACGTTTGTCAGGCTGCCTCTGAAGTCGACCTTCTGCTTGGCAGAGAGAGAGAGAGAGAGACAGAGAGAGAGAGAGAGAGAGAGAGAGAGGGGCGGCAGGGAAGTGCTCCCAGCATGAACCGTAAACACAGTGTCTCTTCATAGCAGCAGTGGTTCAGCCGTGGAGATCATTGGCATAACACCGAAGACCTGCTAGACCTGTGTTCGGGAGGACTTTTGAAAGCTCAGGCAGTCTAGACGGGCAGCGAAGGGAGCAGAGTGTCGCCTTTCATTCTTCTTGCAGAGAAACGATCCGAAGGGCCCAGGTACCTGTATTTGGTTGGGTCCCCTAAGAATTGGGTACACATTGGGTACACAGTGTTTCTCCATGCGAGGTGGTGAGGACCCAGGAGTCCTAGGAGTCCTGAACCAGCACCCTAGCGTCAAGCCACTGCTTTGACTAAGGCTTCTGGGCAAATGCTGCATGCCTGCAGGCACTGTGGATGCCGTTCCCGGACCTTGTTTGGATCTTCGTGACCAGTGTGGTCTGCCCTTTATGCGAAGGGGGCTCTGGCACGCCTCAGGCAAGGAAGTGGAAAGACCTTTCTTCTTTCTTGCATAGCACCCTTTCCTTTGAGACACGTTCCAGCATGCAAGGGAAGACTAGCGGAACGCTGTGTTTAGGCACCTTTGAGGCTACGAGGATTCTTCGTTCAACTAGGGACAATCCAACGTTTCTCCTAAGGTCCCGGCATCAAAGTTGAACGCAGCCCCACGTACGTGTAGTTTCTCAAGCACCAGAAGAGACACAAGAAGCACTGTGGTACCTTCTCAGAATAATATCTTGCGCAGGGAGATGAGCACTGTCCGAGTGACATAGGCGTTTTAAGGCGCTAGCTAGATCTGGGTGTCCTTGAACCTGCCAAAAGACTAGCAGGCTTCAGGAGGAAACCGTTCGTTTTCCGGACGGCATGTAAAGTCGAGTTTCTGCTGGGCAGGGAGAGACGGCAGGTATGTAAGCGGAGAATGAACAGTCAGCACAGAGCTTGTTACATTGCAGCTCAGGGTCAGCCCTGAGAGCCACTGGCATCACACCGAAGACTTTCCAGAACTCGGGTCGGGGCACAGTTGAAAGACTTGTCAATCTCTCTATCCAACGAAGGCAACAGTTTGCTGCCTTTCACACTGCGTTCCAAGAGGTGATCCGGAGGTACCTGGGTCGCCGAACGGTGCTCAATCGGTCAACGGGAGTCATTGAGTGCACAGTGTTCCTCCAAAGGGACATGGTGGGGCAGAGGGAGTCCTGGGAGAAGCATTCCAGCGTTAATGCGCTGCTTCCCCTAAGGGTTCATGGAAATCGTTTGTACACGTCAAGTCGTGCGTGGAAACCCTGCCATTACGTTGAGCCTGGGGGACAGGTCTGGCTTTCCCGTTATGTGAACAAGGGCTGCTGGAGGCCTCCTGTAACGAGTAGGAAACTGTCTGTTAGCCTAGGAAACCTGCCGTTCAATCACTCGGCATTACCACTGTGAAGAGGGCACGGGCAACAACGCTGTTTTTCACTTAAATCTGAGGCCGCAAGTGTCCTGCTTTCCCGTTGGGAAAATAATGCTTTTCTCATTAGGCCCCTCGGTCAGACTTGACGCAGCACACGTACGTGTAGCTTCTGAGCGGCGAAAAGAGACTCAAGGAGCACCCTGGACCTTCCCTGATAAAACTTCGGCACACAGGGAGCTGAAAGGCGTGACCGACGTAATTCCTTAGGTGAGGCCAAAAAGTGTCCTTGTATCCTACCAGAGCTCAGGCAGTGTTGCAGGGGCAACAAGTCCGTTTGTCAGGCTGCGCCTAAAGTCGACGGTGTGCTTGGCAAGCGAGGGCAGCTTCGTGTTCCCAGTGCGAACGCTAAGCAGGGGGTGTTTTCATTGCCGTCCTGGTTCAGCAGCGGGGACCGCTTGCGGTCCACCTAAGACCTGCCAGACCCGTGTTCGGGAGGACTTTTGAAAGATGGGCAATCCAACGGTGCAACAAAGAGAGCAGTGTTTTGCCTTGAATTCACTCTTCGTTCCAAGAGACGATGCGAAGGGCCTAGGTGCCTGTACGTCGGTAGGTCGCCTAAGACGTGACAACCGGTACACATGGTGTTGCCGTGAGACGTGCTGAGGGCGCGGGAGTCCCAGGAGTCCTGAAAAGCCCACTAGCGTTTAGCCACTGCTTTGAGTAGGGCTCCCTGGGAAATGCTGCACGCCTGCCTGGCATTTGTGGATGCAATTCCTGGACCTTGCCTTCAGCTTGGCGCTCAGTGTCGTGTTCCTTCTGTGTAAAGGCGGCTCTGGGATGCCCCAGGAATGGAAGCGGAAACCCACCACCGCTCTCAAGAAAATTCCACTTTCCTTCCAAAGACATTCCAGCATGCAAGAATGGACTGACAGAGCACTGTATTTCAGGCAGCTTTCACGCTGAACGATCCTTCTTTCCCGTTGGGAGGTACTACAGTTCTCTAAGGGTCCCGGTCTCAGAGTTGCACACAGCCCACGTGCGTATAGTTTCTCAGGAACCGAAGGGGACCCCAGGAGGACGGTGGCACCTTCTCTGAATAGGTTTGTAGCCAGGGAGTTGGTTGTGCGCTGTGCGAATGGCATGAACTCTTAAAGGCGCTAGGTATCAGATTTAGGTGCTCCCTGAACCTGCCAAAAGCCTAGCAGTGTTCGGGGGGGAAACTGTCCATTTTCCAGACTGCATCAAAGGTCGAGTTACAGCTTGCCAGGAAGAGCCGGTAGGTAAGTACACCCAGAATGAACACTACGCACCGTGTCTCACATGGCTCCTCAGCGTCAGCAGTGGGAGCCCCTGGCATGCCACCTAGGACCTTCTACACCTCTGTTCAGGGGCACTTTTGAATGTCGTGGCTATCTAGCTCTACAGCAAAGAGGAGACTTTGTCGCTTCTCAGTCTGCATTCAAAGAGGTGATCCGGAGGACTTTGACAGCGGAAAGGTGCTCAGGGGGCCAAGAAGAGTCTCGGTACACAGTGTTCTTCCAAGGGACGTGGTGAGGCAGCGGGGACCCTAGGAAAGGCATACTAACTTCAATGCACTACTCGCCTAAGGTTTCCTGGAAAACCTCTGCACGCGTCAGCTATTCGTGGAGGGAATACCTGAACCTCACTTGGGTCGTTGTGGAACAGTAGAGTGTTCCGTTGATGGATAGAGGGCGCCCGGAGGCCTCCTGCACGGCGTAGTAAACAGAGTGTTTCTCTAGGCAAACTCCCTTTCCCCGCACATAGCCAATCTACTTGTGAAGAGAACACGAGGAACCGCACTGTTTCTCAGGACACTTTGAGGCCGCACTTTCAGCTCTCCCGCCGGGAAAATAATGCTCTTGGCTTTAGGTAACCAATATCAAAATTGAACCCAGCACATGCACTTGTAGTTTCTGACCAACAGAAAGAGACTCAAGGCAGCACCCTGGACCTTCGCTGATAAGACTTTGGCACCAGGGTAGTCCTGCGTGGGCTGAATGGCCTCAACGACGTAATTCCCGGGGATGGGCCAAACTGTCCTTGTGTCTTACAAAACCCAGGGTAGCGTTCAGGGCCAAATTGTACGTTTGTCAGGCTGCCTCTGAAGTCGACCTTCTGCTTGGCAGAGAGAGAGAGAGAGACAGAGAGAGAGAGAGAGAGAGAGAGGGGCGGCAGGGAAGTGTTCCCAGCATGAACCGTAAACACAGTGTCTCTTCATAGCAGCAGTGGTTCAGCCGTGGAGATCATTGGCATAACACCGAAGACCTGCTAGACCTGTGTTCGGGAGGACTTTTGAAAGCTCAGCAGTCTAGACGGGCAGCGAAGGGAGCAGAGTGTCGCCTTTCATTCTTCTTGCAGAGAAACGATCCGAAGGGCCCAGGTACCTGTATTTGGTTGGGTCCCCTAAGAATTGGGTACACATTGGGTACACAGTGTTTCTCCATGCGAGGTGGTGAGGACCCAGGAGTCCTAGGAGTCCTGAACCAGCACCCTAGCGTCAAGCCACTGCTTTGACTAAGGCTTCTGGGCAAATGCTGCATGCCTGCAGGCACTGTGGATGCCGTTCCCGGACCTTGTTTGGATCTTCGTGACCAGTGTGGTCTGCCCTTTATGCGAAGGGGGCTCTGGCACGCCTCAGGCAAGGAAGTGGAAAGACCTTTCTTCTTTCTTGCATAGCACCCTTTCCTTTGAGACACGTTCCAGCATGCAAGGGAAGACTAGCGGAACGCTGTGTTTAGGCACCTTTGAGGCTACGAGGATTCTTCGTTCAACTAGGGACAATCCAACGTTTCTCCTAAGGTCCCGGCATCAAAGTTGAACGCAGCCCCACGTACGTGTAGTTTCTCAAGCACCAGAAGAGACACAAGAAGCACTGTGGTACCTTCTCAGAATAATATCTTGCGCAGGGAGATGAGCACTGTCCGAGTGACATAGGCGTTTTAAGGCGCTAGCTAGATCTGGGTGTCCTTGAACCTGCCAAAAGACTAGCAGGCTTCAGGAGGAAACCGTTCGTTTTCCGGACGGCATGTAAAGTCGAGTTTCTGCTGGGCAGGGAGAGACGGCAGGTATGTAAGCGGAGAATGAACAGTCAGCACAGAGCTTGTTACATTGCAGCTCAGGGTCAGCCCTGAGAGCCACTGGCATCACACCGAAGACTTTCCAGAACTCGGGTCGGGGCACAGTTGAAAGACTTGTCAATCTCTCTATCCAACGAAGGCAACAGTTTGCTGCCTTTCACACTGCGTTCCAAGAGGTGATCCGGAGGTACCTGGGTCGCCGAACGGTGCTCAATCGGTCAACGGGAGTCATTGAGTGCACAGTGTTCCTCCAAAGGGACATGGTGGGGCAGAGGGAGTCCTGGGAGAAGCATTCCAGCGTTAATGCGCTGCTTCCCCTAAGGGTTCATGGAAATCGTTTGTACACGTCAAGTCGTGCGTGGAAACCCTGCCATTACGTTGAGCCTGGGGGACAGGTCTGGCTTTCCCGTTATGTGAACAAGGGCTGCTGGAGGCCTCCTGTAACGAGTAGGAAACTGTCTGTTAGCCTAGGAAACCTGCCGTTCAATCACTCGGCATTACCACTGTGAAGAGGGCACGGGCAACAACGCTGTTTTTCACTTAAATCTGAGGCCGCAAGTGTCCTGCTTTCCCGTTGGGAAAATAATGCTTTTCTCATTAGGCCCCTCGGTCAGACTTGACGCAGCACACGTACGTGTAGCTTCTGAGCGGCGAAAAGAGACTCAAGGAGCACCCTGGACCTTCCCTGATAAAACTTCGGCACACAGGGAGCTGAAAGGCGTGACCGACGTAATTCCTTAGGTGAGGCCAAAAAGTGTCCTTGTATCCTACCAGAGCTCAGGCAGTGTTGCAGGGGCAACAAGTCCGTTTGTCAGGCTGCGCCTAAAGTCGACGGTGTGCTTGGCAAGCGAGGGCAGCTTCGTGTTCCCAGTGCGAACGCTAAGCAGGGGGTGTTTTCATTGCCGTCCTGGTTCAGCAGCGGGGACCGCTTGCGGTCCACCTAAGACCTGCCAGACCCGTGTTCGGGAGGACTTTTGAAAGATGGGCAATCCAACGGTGCAACAAAGAGAGCAGTGTTTTGCCTTGAATTCACTCTTCGTTCCAAGAGACGATGCGAAGGGCCTAGGTGCCTGTACGTCGGTAGGTCGCCTAAGACGTGACAACCGGTACACATGGTGTTGCCGTGAGACGTGCTGAGGGCGCGGGAGTCCCAGGAGTCCTGAAAAGCCCACTAGCGTTTAGCCACTGCTTTGAGTAGGGCTCCCTGGGAAATGCTGCACGCCTGCCTGGCATTTGTGGATGCAATTCCTGGACCTTGCCTTCAGCTTGGCGCTCAGTGTCGTGTTCCTTCTGTGTAAAGGCGGCTCTGGGATGCCCCAGGAATGGAAGCGGAAACCCACCACCGCTCTCAAGAAAATTCCACTTTCCTTCCAAAGACATTCCAGCATGCAAGAATGGACTGACAGAGCACTGTATTTCAGGCAGCTTTCACGCTGAACGATCCTTCTTTCCCGTTGGGAGGTACTACAGTTCTCTAAGGGTCCCGGTCTCAGAGTTGCACACAGCCCACGTGCGTATAGTTTCTCAGGAACCGAAGGGGACCCCAGGAGGACGGTGGCACCTTCTCTGAATAGGTTTGTAGCCAGGGAGTTGGTTGTGCGCTGTGCGAATGGCATGAACTCTTAAAGGCGCTAGGTATCAGATTTAGGTGCTCCCTGAACCTGCCAAAAGCCTAGCAGTGTTCGGGGGGGAAACTGTCCATTTTCCAGACTGCATCAAAGGTCGAGTTACAGCTTGCCAGGAAGAGCCGGTAGGTAAGTACACCCAGAATGAACACTACGCACCGTGTCTCACATGGCTCCTCAGCGTCAGCAGTGGGAGCCCCTGGCATGCCACCTAGGACCTTCTACACCTCTGTTCAGGGGCACTTTTGAATGTCGTGGCTATCTAGCTCTACAGCAAAGAGGAGACTTTGTCGCTTCTCAGTCTGCATTCAAAGAGGTGATCCGGAGGACTTTGACAGCGGAAAGGTGCTCAGGGGGCCAAGAAGAGTCTCGGTACACAGTGTTCTTCCAAGGGACGTGGTGAGGCAGCGGGGACCCTAGGAAAGGCATACTAACTTCAATGCACTACTCGCCTAAGGTTTCCTGGAAAACCTCTGCACGCGTCAGCTATTCGTGGAGGGAATACCTGAACCTCACTTGGGTCGTTGTGGAACAGTAGAGTGTTCCGTTGATGGATAGAGGGCGCCCGGAGGCCTCCTGCACGGCGTAGTAAACAGAGTGTTTCTCTAGGCAAACTCCCTTTCCCCGCACATAGCCATTCTACTTGTGAAGAGAACACGAGGAACCGCACTGTTTCTCAGGACACTTTGAGGCCGCACTTTCAGCTCTCCCGCCGGGAAAATAATGCTCTTGGCTTTAGGTAACCAATATCAAAATTGAACCCAGCACATGCACTTGTAGTTTCTGACCAACAGAAAGAGACTCAAGGCAGCACCCTGGACCTTCGCTGATAAGACTTTGGCACCAGGGTAGTCCTGCGTGGGCTGAATGGCCTCAACGACGTAATTCCCGGGGATGGGCCAAACTGTCCTTGTGTCTTACAAAACCCAGGGTAGCGTTCAGGGCCAAATTGTACGTTTGTCAGGCTGCCTCTGAAGTCGACCTTCTGCTTGGCAGAGAGAGAGAGAGAGACAGAGAGAGAGAGAGAGAGAGAGAGAGGGGCGGCAGGGAAGTGCTCCCAGCATGAACCGTAAACACAGTGTCTCTTCATAGCAGCAGTGGTTCAGCCGTGGAGATCATTGGCATAACACCGAAGACCTGCTAGACCTGTGTTCGGGAGGACTTTTGAAAGCTCAGCAGTCTAGACGGGCAGCGAAGGGAGCAGAGTGTCGCCTTTCATTCTTCTTGCAGAGAAACGATCCGAAGGGCCCAGGTACCTGTATTTGGTTGGGTCCCCTAAGAATTGGGTACACATTGGGTACACAGTGTTTCTCCATGCGAGGTGGTGAGGACCCAGGAGTCCTAGGAGTCCTGAACCAGCACCCTAGCGTCAAGCCACTGCTTTGACTAAGGCTTCTGGGCAAATGCTGCATGCCTGCAGGCACTGTGGATGCCGTTCCCGGACCTTGTTTGGATCTTCGTGACCAGTGTGGTCTGCCCTTTATGCGAAGGGGGCTCTGGCACGCCTCAGGCAAGGAAGTGGAAAGACCTTTCTTCTTTCTTGCATAGCACCCTTTCCTTTGAGACACGTTCCAGCATGCAAGGGAAGACTAGCGGAACGCTGTGTTTAGGCACCTTTGAGGCTACGAGGATTCTTCGTTCAACTAGGGACAATCCAACGTTTCTCCTAAGGTCCCGGCATCAAAGTTGAACGCAGCCCCACGTACGTGTAGTTTCTCAAGCACCAGAAGAGACACAAGAAGCACTGTGGTACCTTCTCAGAATAATATCTTGCGCAGGGAGATGAGCACTGTCCGAGTGACATAGGCGTTTTAAGGCGCTAGCTAGATCTGGGTGTCCTTGAACCTGCCAAAAGACTAGCAGGCTTCAGGAGGAAACCGTTCGTTTTCCGGACGGCATGTAAAGTCGAGTTTCTGCTGGGCAGGGAGAGACGGCAGGTATGTAAGCGGAGAATGAACAGTCAGCACAGAGCTTGTTACATTGCAGCTCAGGGTCAGCCCTGAGAGCCACTGGCATCACACCGAAGACTTTCCAGAACTCGGGTCGGGGCACAGTTGAAAGACTTGTCAATCTCTCTATCCAACGAAGGCAACAGTTTGCTGCCTTTCACACTGCGTTCCAAGAGGTGATCCGGAGGTACCTGGGTCGCCGAACGGTGCTCAATCGGTCAACGGGAGTCATTGAGTGCACAGTGTTCCTCCAAAGGGACATGGTGGGGCAGAGGGAGTCCTGGGAGAAGCATTCCAGCGTTAATGCGCTGCTTCCCCTAAGGGTTCATGGAAATCGTTTGTACACGTCAAGTCGTGCGTGGAAACCCTGCCATTACGTTGAGCCTGGGGGACAGGTCTGGCTTTCCCGTTATGTGAACAAGGGCTGCTGGAGGCCTCCTGTAACGAGTAGGAAACTGTCTGTTAGCCTAGGAAACCTGCCGTTCAATCACTCGGCATTACCACTGTGAAGAGGGCACGGGCAACAACGCTGTTTTTCACTTAAATCTGAGGCCGCAAGTGTCCTGCTTTCCCGTTGGGAAAATAATGCTTTTCTCATTAGGCCCCTCGGTCAGACTTGACGCAGCACACGTACGTGTAGCTTCTGAGCGGCGAAAAGAGACTCAAGGAGCACCCTGGACCTTCCCTGATAAAACTTCGGCACACAGGGAGCTGAAAGGCGTGACCGACGTAATTCCTTAGGTGAGGCCAAAAAGTGTCCTTGTATCCTACCAGAGCTCAGGCAGTGTTGCAGGGGCAACAAGTCCGTTTGTCAGGCTGCGCCTAAAGTCGACGGTGTGCTTGGCAAGCGAGGGCAGCTTCGTGTTCCCAGTGCGAACGCTAAGCAGGGGGTGTTTTCATTGCCGTCCTGGTTCAGCAGCGGGGACCGCTTGCGGTCCACCTAAGACCTGCCAGAACCCGTGTTCGGGAGGACTTTTGAAAGATGGGCAATCCAACGGTGCAACAAAGAGAGCAGTGTTTTGCCTTGAATTCACTCTTCGTTCCAAGAGACGATGCGAAGGGCCTAGGTGCCTGTACGTCGGTAGGTCGCCTAAGACGTGACAACCGGTACACATGGTGTTGCCGTGAGACGTGCTGAGGGCGCGGGAGTCCCAGGAGTCCTGAAAAGCCCACTAGCGTTTAGCCACTGCTTTGAGTAGGGCTCCCTGGGAAAATGCTGCACGCCTGCCTGGCATTTGTGGATGCAATTCCTGGACCTTGCCTTCAGCTTGGCGCTCAGTGTCGTGTTCCTTCTGTGTAAAGGCGGCTCTGGGATGCCCCAGGAATGGAAGCGGAAACCCACCACCGCTCTCAAGAAAATTCCACTTTCCTTCCAAAGACATTCCAGCATGCAAGAATGGACTGACAGAGCACTGTATTTCAGGCAGCTTTCACGCTGAACGATCCTTCTTTCCCGTTGGGAGGTACTACAGTTCTCTAAGGGTCCCGGTCTCAGAGTTGCACACAGCCCACGTGCGTATAGTTTCTCAGGAACCGAAGGGGACCCCAGGAGGACGGTGGCACCTTCTCTGAATAGGTTTGTAGCCAGGGAGTTGGTTGTGCGCTGTGCGAATGGCATGAACTCTTAAAGGCGCTAGGTATCAGATTTAGGTGCTCCCTGAACCTGCCAAAAGCCTAGCAGTGTTCGGGGGGGAACTGTCCATTTTCCAGACTGCATCAAAGGTCGAGTTACAGCTTGCCAGGAAGAGCCGGTAGGTAAGTACACCCAGAATGAACACTACGCACCGTGTCTCACATGGCTCCTCAGCGTCAGCAGTGGGAGCCCCCTGGCATGCCACCTAGGACCTTCTACACCTCTGTTCAGGGGCACTTTTGAATGTCGTGGCTATCTAGCTCTACAGCAAAGAGGAGACTTTGTCGCTTCTCAGTCTGCATTCAAAGAGGTGATCCGGAGGACTTTGACAGCGGAAAGGTGCTCAGGGGGCCAAGAAGAGTCTCGGGACACAGTGTTCTTCCAAGGGACGTGGTGAGGCAGCGGGGACCCTAGGAAAGGCATACTAACTTCAATGCACTACTCGCCTAAGGTTTCCTGGAAAACCTCTGCACGCGTCAATTCGTGGAGGGGAATACCTGAACCTCACTTGGGTCGTTGTGGAACAGTAGAGCTGTTCCGTTGATGGATAGAGTGGCGCCCGGAGGCCTCCTGCACGGCGTAGTAAACAGAGTGTTTCTCTAGGCAAAACTCCCTTTCCCCGCACTAGCCATTCTACTTGTGAAGAGAACACGAGGAACCGCACTGTTGCTCAGGACACTTTGAGGCCGCACTTTCAGCTCTCCCGCCGGGAAAATAATGCTCTTGGCTTTAGGTAACCAATATCAAAATTGAACCCAGCACATGCACTTGTAGTTTCTGACCACAGAAAGAGACTCAAGGCAGCACCCTGGACCTTCGCTGATAAGACTTTGGCACCAGGGTAGTCCTGCGTGGGCTGAATGGCCTCAACGACGTAATTCCCGGGATGGGCCAAACTGTCCTTGTGTCTTACAAAACCCAGGGTAGCGTTTCAGGGCCAAATTGTACGTTTTGTCAGGCTGCCTCTGAAGTCGACCTTCTGCTTGGCGAGAGAGAGAGAGAGAGACAGAGAGAGAGAGAGAGAGAGAGAGGGCGGCAGGAAGTGTTCCCAGCATGAACCGTAAACACAGTGTCTCTTCATAGCAGCAGTGGTTCAGCCGTGGAGATCATTGGCATAACACCGAAGGACCTGCTAGACCTGTGTTCGGGAGGACTTTTGAAAGCTCGGCAGTCTAGACGGGCAGCGAAGGAGCAGAGTGTCGCCTTTCATTCTTCTTGCAGAGAAACGATCCGAAGGGCCCAGGTAACTGTATTTGGTTGGGTCCCCTAAGAATTGGGTACACATTGGGTACACAGTGTTTCTCCATGCGAGGTGGTGAGGACCCAGGAGTCCTAGGAGTCCTGAACCAGCACCCTAGCGTCAAGCCACTGCTTTGACTAAGGCTTCTGGGCAAATGCTGCATGCCTGCAGGCACTGTGGATGCCGTTCCCGGACCTTGTTTGGATCTTCGTGACCAGTGTGGTCTGCCCTTTATGCGAAGGGGGGCTCTGGCACGCCTCAGGCAAGGAAGTGGAAAGACCTTCTTCTTTCTTGCATAGCACCCTTTCCTTTGAGACACGTTTCCAGCATGCAAGGGAAGACTAGCGGAACGCTGTGTTTAGGCACCTTTGAGGCTACGAGGATTCTTCGTTCAACTAGGGACAATCCAACGTTTCTCCTAAGGTCCCGGCATCAAGTTGAACGCAGCCCCACGTACGTGTAGTTTCTCAAGCACCAGAAGAGGACACAAGAAGCACTGTGGTACCTTCTCAGAATAATATCTTGCGCAGGGAGATGAGCACTGTCCGAGTGACATAGGCGTTTTAAGGCGCTAGCTAGATCTGGGTGTCCTTGAACCTGCCAAAAGACTAGCAGGCTTCAGGAGGAAACCGTTCGTTTTCCGGACGGCATGTAAAGTCGAGTTTCTGCTGGGCAGGGAGAGACGGCAGGTATGTAAGCGGAGAATGAACAGTCAGCACAGAGCTTGTTACATTGCAGCTCAGGGTCAGCCCTGAGAGCCACTGGCATCACACCGAAGACTTTCCAGAACTCGGGTCGGGGCACAGTTGAAAGACTTGTCAATCTCTCTATCCAACGAAGGCAACAGTTTGCTGCCTTTCACACTGCGTTCCAAGAGGTGATCCGGAGGTACCTGGGTCGCCGAACGGTGCTCAATCGGTCAACGGGAGTCATTGAGTGCACAGTGTTCCTCCAAAGGGACATGGTGGGGCAGAGGGAGTCCTGGGAGAAGCATTCCAGCGTTAATGCGCTGCTTCCCCTAAGGGTTCATGGAAATCGTTTGTACACGTCAAGTCGTGCGTGGAAACCCTGCCATTACGTTGAGCCTGGGGGACAGGTCTGGCTTTCCCGTTATGTGAACAAGGGCTGCTGGAGGCCTCTGTAACGAGTAGGAAACTGTCTGTTAGCCTAGGAAACCTGCCGTTCAATCACTCGGCATTACCACTGTGAAGCAGGGCCGGGCACACAACGCTGTTTTCAGACTTTTAAATCTGCAGGCCGCAAGCTGTCCTGTCTTTCCCGTTGGGAAAATAATGT
>NW_022983211.1:0-97673 GCF_011762595.2 Tursiops truncatus
AAGCAATATCTCAGCATGAAATCTACACGGAACTGAATTACAGAACAGAACAGGGTCTCAAATTTAGAAAACCAACTTATGCTTGCTTAAGGGGAAAGGTGAGTTGGGGTGCTGCATAAAACCAGAGATTGAAATGAGCACAGATAAAGTTCCTTAAGCCAAATATGGAATAGACAAGAGCTACTCCTTGCTCAACGAAATGGACTCAACACCGCATATTAAACGCCTAAGAATGTACCTGACTAGTAAGTATCTTAAAACCTATGGATTGCTATGTCTCCGAAAGAGAATCAAGCATGTGTACAGGGGCATAAACGCAGCAGTGATAGGATTGGAGAGGTTCGGTGAGCAAATGAAGACCCTTTGAAGTCATATTGCATGGTACCCATTCCACGGGTTTCAACTACCCAGGTTTAAGGTATTCTTCCTTCAGCTAAAACATGCATGTGGAACCTAGAGTATGATCAACCATGTGATCGGGTGCAACATTCCAGACGCTTTACTAACACTCTCCCGACTTGGAGAGTCAGTCCCTTTAACCTCCTGTTTGGCCCAGTTTGCATTTCTGCGGAAGATGAACAGGAATAGCGAGAACCAATGAGAGACTAGCTGGAGGTGTCTGGAATGGGCAAATTTAACTCTCATTTCCCACCAGGAAGAGGAATTAACCAAAGGCTCAGCGTGCCGTGCCGGAACCAGATTAGGGCCTGAAGCCATCCTGCGGTGTTGCGGCCAGGTCACAAGAAAGCGAGTTGAAGAAAGGAGCTCAGGGGCACTGTAATTCACAAACCTGCAGAGTTATAAATGACAGCTATCGTCCAAAAATATACTGAAGTAAGGCTGCCAAGAGGACTTGAAAGCGGGGCAGAATTGCAGGAAACCGATTTCAGGAGGTAGACTGGAATTGCATTGAAAGCATAGGAAAAGAGGCAGAACGTCCACAATGATGCACTTGGCCAAAAAGGGCGTATGCGTTTTTTCCTGAATATATTCAGGAAAAAACGCATACGCCCTTTTGGCCAACCAAGCAAGCTTGCAAAGGAAATTCTGCACTACAATGAAGTCTCACTTCCCCCCTGGTCAAAAGGGCCATCTGAAAAAAGTGTAAAATCCAGAAAGGCAGGACAGGCCATGGAGAACTGGGAGCCTTGTTATGCTGATGGGCGGGATGTAAATTGCCAACAGACACTCGGGAGAAGTGTATGGTGTTTCCTGAAACATCTAAAAAACAAAGCAACAGAGCCTAGGGCACTTCCACTTATGGTCCTATAGCTTAGGGAAATTAAAATCAAAAAGACACAGCCACCCCAAAGTTTGGAACAGCTCTGTTTACAAGAACCTCGTTTACAGTACAAGTTCAACATCGCAGAAAGTGAAAAATGGATAAAGAAGTTGTGGTATTTACTTACAAAGCAATATCACTCAGCAATGAAATCTATGTCATCAGGCCCTTAGCAGCACAATGAGTGGATTCAGGTATGATGATTCTAACTGAAATAAGTCACACAGAAAAAGAAACATCATAAGATATGACGTAATACACGGAATGTAAACTTGGCTACACAGGAACTGAATTACAGAACAGAACAGGGTCTCAAATTTAGAAAACCAACTTATGCTTGCTTAAGGGGAAAGGTGAGTTGGGGTGCTGCATAAAACCAGAGATTGAAATGAGCACAGATAAAGTTCCTTAAGCCAAATATGGAATAGACAAGAGCTACTCCTTGCTCAACGAAATGGACTCAACACCGCATATTAAACGCCTAAGAATGTACCTGACTAGTAAGTATCTTAAAACCTATGGATTGCTATGTCTCCGAAAGAGAATCAAGCATGTGTACAGGGGCATAAACGCAGCAGTGATAGGATTGGAGAGGTTCGGTGAGCAAATGAAGACCCTTTGAAGTCATATTGCATGGTACCCATTCCACGGGTTTCAACTACCCAGGTTTAAGGTATTCTTCCTTCAGCTAAAACATGCATGTGGAACCTAGAGTATGATCAACCATGTGAACGGGAGACGTGTTCAAATATGTCTCAGTTTTCCTCCCCTGGTACTCGGGTGCAACATTCCAGACGCTTTACTAACACTCTCCCGACTTGGAGAGTCAGTCCCTTTAACCTCCTGTTTGGCCCAGTTTGCAATTTCTGCGGAAGATGAACAGGAATAGCGAGAACCAATGAGAGGACTAGCTGGAGGTGTCTGGACGGGCAAATTTAACTCTCATTTCCCACCAGGAAGAGGAATTAACCAAAGGCTCAGCGTGCCGTGCCGGAACCAGATTAGGGCCTGAAGCCATCCTGCGGTGTTGCGGCCAGCTCACAAGAAAGCGAGTTGAAGAAAGGAGCTCAGGGGCACTGTAATTCACAAACCTGCAGAGTTATAAATGACAGCTATCGTCCAAAAATAGACTGAAGTAAGGCTGCCAAGAGGACTTGAAAGCGGGGCAGAATTGCAGGAAACCGATTTCAGGAGGTAGACTGGAATTGCATTGAAAGCATAGGAAAAGAGGCAGAACGTCCACAATGATGCACTTGGCCAAAAAGGGCGTATGCGTTTTTTCCTGAATATATTCAGGAAAAAACGCATACGCCCTTTTGGCCAACCAAGCAAGCTTGCAAAGGAAATCTGCACTACAATGAAGTCTCACTTCCCCCCGGTCAAAAGGGCCATCTGAAAAAAGTGTAAAATCCAGAAAGGCAGGACAGGCCATGGAGAACTGGGAGCCTTGTTATGCTGATGGGCGGGATGTAAATTGCCAACAACCACTCGGGAGAAGTGTATGGTGTTTCCTGAAACATCTAAAAAACAAAGCAACAGAGCCTAGGGCACTTCCACTTATGGTCCTATAGCTTAGGGAAATTAAAATCAAAAAGACACAGCCACCCAAAGTTTGGAACGGCTCTGTTTACAAGAACCTCGTTTACAGTACAAGTTCAACATCGCAGAAAGTGAAAAATGGATAAAGAAGTTGTGGTATTTACTTACAAAGCAATATCACTCAGCAATGAAATCTATGTCATCAGGCCCTTAGCAGCACAATGAGTGGATTCAGGTACGATGATTCTAACTGAAATAAGTCACACAGAAAAAGAAACATCATAAGATATCACTAATACACGGAATGTAAACTTGGCTACACAGGAACTGAATTCCAAAACAGAACAGGGTCTCAAATTTAGAAAACCAACTTATGCTTGCTTAAGGGGAAAGGTGAGTTGGGGTGCTGCATAAAACCAGAGATTGAAATGAGCACAGATAAAGTTCCTTAAGCCAAATATGGAATAGACAAGAGCTACTCCTTGCTCAACGAAATGGACTCAACACCCATATTAAACGCCTAAGAATGTACCTGACTAGTAAGTATCTTAAAACCTATGGATTGCTATGTCTCCGAAAGAGAATCAAGCATGTGTACAGGGGCATAAACGCAGCAGTGATAGGATTGGAGAGGTTCGGTGAGCAAATGAAGACCCTTTGAAGTCATATTGCATGGTACCCATTCCACGGGTTTCAACTACCCAGGTTTAAGGTATTCTTCCTTCAGCTAAAACATGCATGTGGAACCTAGAGTATGATCAACCATGTGATCGGGAGACGTGTTCAAATATGTCTCAGTTTTCGTCCCCTGGTACTCGGGTGCAACATTCCAGACGCTTTACTAACACTCTCCCCACTTGGAGAGTCAGTCCCTTTAACCTCCTGTTTGGCCCAGTTTGCAATTTCTGCGGAAGATGAACAGGAATAGCGAGAACCAATGAGAGACTAGCTGGAGGTGTCTGGACGGGCAAATTTAACTCTCATTTCCCACCAGGAAGAGGAATTAACCAAAGGCTCAGCGTGCCGTGCCGGAACCAGATTAGGGCCTGAAGCCATCCTGCGGTGTTGCGGCCAGGCTCACAAGAAAGCGAGTTGAAGAAAGGAGCTCAGGGGCACTGTAATTCACAAACCTGCAGAGTTATAAATGACAGCTATCGTCCAAAAATAGACTGAAGTAAGGCTGCCAAGAGGACTTGAAAGCGGGCAGAATTGCAGGAAACCGATTTCAGGAGGTAGACTGGAATTGCATTGAAAGCATAGGAAAAGAGGCAGAACGTCCACAATGATGCACTTGGCCAAAAAGGGCGTATGCGTTTTTTCCTGAATATATTCAGGAAAAAACGCATACGCCCTTTTTGGCCAACCAAGCAAGCTTGCAAAGGAAATCTGCACTACAATGAAGTCTCACTTCCCCCCGGTCAAAAGGGCCATCTGAAAAAAGTGTAAAATCCAGAAAGGCAGGACAGGCCATGGAGAACTGGGAGCCTTGTTATGCTGATGGGCGGGATGTAAATTGCCAACAGACACTCGGGAGAAGTGTATGGTGTTTCCTGAAACATCTAAAAAACAAAGCAACAGAGCCTAGGGCACTTCCACTTATGGTCCTATAGCTTAGGGAAATTAAAATCAAAAAGACACAGCCACCCCAAAGTTTGGAACGGCTCTGTTTACAAGAACCTCGTTTACAGTACAAGTTCAACATCGCAGAAAGTGAAAAATGGATAAAGAAGTTGTGGTATTTACTTACAAACAATATCACTCAGCAATGAAATCTATGTCATCAGACCCTTAGCAGCACAATGAGTGGATTCAGGTATGATGATTCTAACTGAAATAAGTCACACAGAAAAGAAACATCATAAGATATCAGTAATACACGGAATGTAAACTTGGCTACACAGGAACTGAATTACAGAACAGAACAGGGTCTCAAATTTAGAAAACCAACTTATGCTTGCTTAAGGGGAAAGGTGAGTTGGGGTGCTGCATAAAACCAGAGATTGAAATGAGCACAGATAAAGTTCCTTAAGCCAAATATGGAATAGACAAGAGCTACTCCTTGCTCAACGAAATGGACTCAAACCCCATATTAAACGCCTAAGAATGTACCTGACTAGTAAGTATCTTAAAACCTATGGATTGCTATGTCTCCGAAAGAGAATCAAGCATGTGTACAGGGGCATAAACGCAGCAGTGATAGGATTGGAGAGGTTCGGTGAGCAAATGAAGACCCTTTGAAGTCATATTGCATGGTACCCATTCCACGGGTCTCAACTCTCCAGGTTTAAGGTATTCTTCCTTCAGCTAAAACATGCATGTGGAACCCAGAGTATGATCAACCATGTGAACGGGAGACGTGTTCAAATATGTCTCAGTTTTCGTACCCTGGTACTCGGGTGCAACATTCCAGACGCTTTACTAACACTCTCCCCACTTGGAGAGTCAGCGCCTTAACCTCCTGTTTGGCCCAGTTTGCAATTTCTGCGGAAGATGAACAGGAATAGCGAGAACCAATGAGAGACTAGCTGGAGGTGTCTGGACGGGCAAATTTAACTCTCATTTCCCACCAGGAAGAGGAAATTAACCAAAGGCTCAGCGTGCCGTGCCGGAACCAGATTAGGGCCTGAAGCCATCCTGCGGTGTTGCGGCCAGCTCACAAGAAAGCGAGTTGAAGAAAGGAGCTCAGGGGCACTGTAATTCACAAACCTGCAGAGTTATAAATGACAGCTATCGTCCAAAAATATACTGAAGTAAGGCTGCCAAGAGGACTTGAAAGCGGGGCAGAATTGCAGGAAACCGATTTCAGGAGGTAGACTGGAATTGCATTGAAAGCATAGGAAAAGAGGCAGAACGTCCACAATGATGCACTTGGCCAAAAAGGGCGTATGCGTTTTTTCCTGAATATATTCAGGAAAAACGCATACGCCCTTTTTGGCCAACCAAGCAAGCTTGCAAAGGAAATCTGCACTACAATGAAGTCTCACTTCCCCCGGTCAAAAGGGCCATCTAGAATAAAGTGTAAAATCCAGAAAGGCAGGACAGGCCATGGAGAACTGGGAGCCTTGTTATGCTGATGGGCGGGATGTAAATTGCCAACAGACACTCGGGAGAAGTGTATGGTGTTTCCTGAAACATCTAAAAAACAAAGCAACAGAGCCTAGGGCACTTCCAACTTATGGTCCTATAGTTTAGGGAAATTAAATCAAAAAGACACAGCCACCCCAAAAGTTTGGGACGGCTCTGTTTACAGGAATCTCTTTACCGTACAAGTTCAATATCCAGAGAAGTGAAAAATGGATAAAGAAGTTGCTGGTACTTACTGTACAACAGAATATCACTCAGCAATGAAATCTATGTCATCAGGCCCGTAGCCAGCATAATGAGTGGATTGAGGCACGATGATTCTAACGTGAAATAAGTCACACAGAAAAAGAAACATCATAAGGTATCACAAATACACGGAATGTGAACTTGGCTACACATGAAATGAATTACAAATCAGAACAGGGTTTCAAGTTTGGGAAACCAACTTATGCCTGCTTAAGGGGGAAGGTGAGTTGGGGTGCTGCATAAAAGCAGAGTTTGAAATTAGCACAGATACCGTTCCATAAGCCAAATATGTAATAGACAAGAGCTACCCCTTGCTCAACGAAATGGATTCAACAATGAGGTATCACCTCACACCTGGTAGAATAGGCATCATTGAAAATCTACAAACAAAAAATGCTGGAAAGGGTGTGGAGAAAAGGAACCCTCTTCCACTATTGTTGGGAATATAAATTGATACAGTCATTATGGAGAACAATATGGAATTTCTTAAGAAACTAACAATAGAATTACCATATGATACAGCAATCCCAGTACTGGACATATACCCAGACAAAACCATAAATCAAAAGAGTCATTCACCGCAATGTTCATTGCATCACTATTTACAATATCGAGGTAATGGAAGCAACCTAAATGCCCACAGACAGACGAATGCATAAAGCTGTGGTACATATATAAATGGAATATTACTAAGCCATGAAAAGGAATGAAATTGGGTCATTTGTAGAGACGTCGATGGATCTAGAGACTGTCATACAGAGTGAAGTAAGTCAGAAAGAGAAAAACAAATCTTGTATATTCATGCATATATGTGAACCTAGAAAAACTGTACCGATAACCATTTGCAAGGCATAAATAGAGCAACAGATGTAGACAACAAACGTATGGACAACAAGGGGGGAAAGCTGTTGGGGGGTGTGGTGGGAGGAGTTGAGAGACTGGGATTGGCATGTATACATTTATATGTATAAAATAGATAACCAATAAGAACCTGCTGTATAAAAATATAAATAAAATTCAAAATTAAAAAGAAATAAAATTTAAAAATAAAACAGAAAAAACACTTATTCCCTGCACATACATGTATTTATATGAATAAATTATTTCCATGCTTATATCTGTAATACAAAAAGAGGAATAAAATTCTACCTTGAACCAAAAACGAAAAAGAGAAAAAAAACACAGAACCCACCAGTTACACAGAGGAAAACCGTATCAGGGCACTTGCTCCAGTTGTAAACAATTCTGAAGTTGGTCAGTGGTGGGGAATCGTCTCCCATTCAGCCAGCAGCCCCCACGCAACAAGCGTCCTCATTGCAAAGCTGGGGCACCGTGCCGAGGCATCTGTGAGTAAACGTGAGCTGAGCCCCAGGCCAGTTGCTGCTGAACTATTCCCACCCGTCCCAGGTAAAACACCTGAATATATACAAGGACTTGAAAGCCTAGAGGAAGGGCCATAGAGCCACACGAGTGACAGCATGCCGGCCGACTTGGTGCCTGCAGGCCAGCCAGGATGGTCCTGGCCCTGGGTGCTCTTCTGGAAGATTTCCATTTCCCTGCCTGAGATACCCGTCCTGTCCCTGCCCCCACTGCTTTTTTCCTTCCTCACCTCTGCCCAGGGAGAAATTCCAGCAGCAGGTATGGGTGACACATCCTCTTCTTTAGCAGGTGGCAGCCTGGCAACTGCTGCAGAAAGTCCAGCAGAGCCCCACTCACACTGGGCCACCCACAAAGCTGTGGCCTCTCACTCCCTCCCACCAGCCCAGCCCCGAGACTGCTGACAGGGCAGAGAAAATGGCGTCAGGCACGGCTGCAGGGGCTCTTGCTGCCTGGAGTGGTATTTATATTGATCTCAACCCAGGCACACCTGGGGAGGGCTGGCCGGCACGGTAAGGCTGCCCAGGTCAGCCAATCATCACCCCTCAGGGGCTCACAGTTGCAGAAAATGGAACTTGCTGAACCGGCCAGGTCCAAGGAACAGGTGTGGGCTCCTGAGAGTCAGGATAGACAAGGGGCTGCAGCTTTGGCTTGTTTTCTAATCATTTTATCTGGCCCATGAGTGGGAGACAACTTCAAGAAAACCCTCTCCTAATGAGAGGAACCCAGGAGTCAGGAGAGGAGGGGTGGGTGGTGGTTGGAGACAGAGGCCTGGTGCCCATGTGCAGTGGAAGTCTCTGGAAGACCAGGTGGAGGGGGCCTCACGGAGTGATGCCCAGGGTCACAGACCTGTCGCAGCTGCTGTTTGTTAGTTCAAGTCCTGCTCTGAGGTGCTCTGTGTCAGCTCTGAGCGACAGGTGAGCTGGGGGTGCTCTGCAATGAGGGCTATGTGCACGGTTCCTGTGTGCCCAGCCCTGCCACGGTACCTGCAAGGGTAGCTCTGTATCCTGGGAGGGGCCTGACCACGAGAGCCCCGTGGGCTGGGGTGGGGGTGGGGTACCTGCCCAGGTGAGCTCCATATTCTGGGATTGGTCTGACCACGAGAGCCCCATGGGCTGCTGGGGACCTGGTAAAGGATGTCAGGACAGTCAGTGAAGCCACCGAGGATATACCTCCAGTTGCTCCTAATTCCTACACCCTGCTGGTCATTCTACCAACCACCAGGACATGGTATTCTGTATTAGTCTTCAATGATGCCTTCTTTTGTATTCCATTAGTCCCAGAGTCACAAGAAATTTTGGCTTGTGAGTGGCAGGACTCCACATACAACTAAAACAATACTTCCGGGCCGTCTGGCCCCAAGGGTGCAAAAATTCCCACACCATCTTTGGGGAAAGCTTAGCTAAAGACCTAAAAGTTCTACCTCTGGAAAAGGAAACCCTCCTTCAATATGCAGACGACATTCTGATCACCAGCCCTACTAAGGAGGCCTCTGAACTACCAAGCCAATAAAGGATAGAAGTTGTCCAAGAAAAAGCTCAAATATCACAGACTGCGGTGACCTGCCTGGGCTTCATTCTCACAGAAGGTCAGAGAAGCCCATCCCAGGAAAGGGAAGAAACCATTTTCAGCCTTACCCCTTTCTAAAACTAGAAGACAGCTTAGGGGTTCCTGGGGAGGCCAGGGTTTGCTGCTTCTGGATCCCTAACTACAGTCTACTAGCTGGGCCTCTATATGAAACACTGAAAGGAAAAGATGATGATCCTTTTGAATAGAATCCAGAAGTGGCCTTTCAAGAATGGAAAGAGCAGTCAATTCAGACCCTTGCCCTGGAACTCCCTAATTTAGCTAAACCCTTGACCTTTACATTCCCGGTGAAAGGTGAATCGCCATGGAGAATTAGTGCAAAAACTGGGACCACTTGAAATGGAACAATGCAAGAATGCCATCCAGGTAGGATAAACTACGGTCACTAAGGGGCTTGGCCCACTGCCACATCTGGCCAAGATACTGGCGGTATCTAAAACCTGGAAATCAGCAGCCCAAAAGGCCACCTCCCTCCTAAGGGAAAAGGACCCCCACGTGGTGATCCTAACCACCAACCATGCCCTGAAGTTGCAGGGTTCGCTCGTGGGCACACCGACCTCGAGTGAGGAGGCCCTCCAACTCCAACATCCAGAGAGATAACCGGGGGCAACAGGGCACCATGACGACTCGTGTGAACATCACTTGACCTGGAGTTTCTCTCATAAAACAACAAGAGTGTGTCCCAAAAGAGTAGACTACTGCTTGCAGGACTTACTGCACCCAGAGGGGAGCTAATAATCTTGGCGGGGGAACAGTATACCACACTGTCACCATAGAAAAGCCTACAGACACCGTGATGATGGTGGCCAATAAGACCGGCTGGACTCCTGTTTACTTCAAAAGGCTGTTGACTCAGTAGCCATCATGGTCCTTGATCACCACTGACCCTGGACTGTCTGGGAGTTGAGCGGGCAGGGCTCTGACACCTGGTGCTGTTTGTACGTTAATTCAGGGGCCTAATTGAAGAAAGCGCAGACTACTGGTCAGAGCATCTAGGCTGGCAGAGACGGTCAGCCTAAGGTGGCCGAACAAATGTGGGGCGGGGTGAACCGGCCCCACAGCGTCTCTGCACATCTCTTTCCTGGACCCTTAAAGGTCATTAGAATCTATAACACTTCCAATGCTGGTGCTCAGGTGGACGAGCAGGGAGGCAGGGGTCCTGGGGACAATCAACGTCACCGGGAGGCTGCTGGGGAGAAGCTCTGACCCTCGCCCCAGGGTATGAGGGCTCCCAACTCAGCACTCAGCAGTTACAGAAGAAGGGTCTGCACCCTCAGCACTCCAAGAATGAGGAACGGGACAAAAGGCAGAGGAGGGGTTTGTCCCCAGCAAAGCCCATTAAAAATCCCTGGGAGATAAAAATAGAATCTGGGCAATAAAGTCAAGTCTAACCTTTTTTATCCTTTGTGCTTTGTCTAATTTCACGTGCTCCTAGGGTCCCGCATGCAGAGGTTCCACACCCGGCACTTCAGACCAGATTTCCTAGTGCAGAATGGCTGGGTCGACACCTCAGCTCCTGGGGCCCAGTGCAGACTCCACGATATAGAGCCTGAGCTACAGCCAACCTGGCCCTCGAGAGCTCCGCCGCCTCCCTCCCTCCCACTGACTCTGACAGGATCTCTACACAGCAGCCCAGCCCACAGCCCACAGGGTAGTGCATGCTCTCACCTCTCCATTCTCTGATCAAAATATAAAGTTTCCTTTGCTTGTGAACCAAACTCAGTCTCGATCTGTTGGCCCCAATGACACTGGGCAGGGGGACACTTGTTGGGGTCCACTCTGGAGGATCAGTAACAGAAATTGAGACTATTGTAACCTCAATGAACAGATGTGTGAGCCAAACTGTAGTTAACATAGAACAGTGTATAAGGCTCGGGTAAAATAAGATGTTTTTAACACTTCCATTTGATATTTCCATCACTTTTTATAAGCAAGTTCAGTGAAAAGGTTTGTCTTATTTGTCAGGTCAATATTAGAGAAACGAAGTGATTTCTTTCCAAGGATGTACAGCTAATAATCTTGGTTAAACCTTCAATCTTGTTTTAAATGCTTTTCCATTGAAAATGATACCTCTCTTTCAGCTCCCCCATTTCTGAGAAGTATAAAATCTTATAATTTATTATTACCAAAGGGGAAAGGTGGGAGGAGGGATAAATTAACAGTTTGGAATTAACACATACACACTGCTATGTATAAAATAGATCATCAACAAGGAACTACTGTATAGCACAGGGAACTACACTCAACATTTTGCAATAACCTATAAGGGGAAATAATCTGAAAAAGAATAGATATTTTTATTGACATCATCTATCAATGACAGTTAAAGTGTAGCCTAAGGGAAGCTGGTGGTGAGTGCTTCTGACCCTGAAGACTTCAATCATCTAAAGTTTGGACTCTGCCTACTTCCCAAGGCCCTTAATGAACATATGTGTAGCCGTAGCTTAAAAACTTCCCCAGTTTGGGTTTCGGGGAGACACTGATTTTGAAAAAGCCCTGGTGTTCTCCTTACATGAATGGGACTCTTCCTACTGCTAAAACATGTCTGTCACACCCAGAGGATGGTATACCGTCTGATCGGGAAGAGTTTGGAAAAGGCATCTCATCTCCTCATCTCCTGGTGCTCGGGTTCACCCCTCCAGCGTCTTTACTAACAGTCTCCCCACTTGGAGATGTCAGCACTGTCAACATCCTGTTGCGTACAGTTTGGAATTTGTCCAGAGGATGAAGCGGAAGGATGAGGAACAATGAGAGACAAGTCCTAGGTGTTCAGACAGGCACATGTCACTCTAATTTCCAATCAGGAAGACGAATTGACCAAAGGCTAGGGTTGCCCATGGAAACAGTATAGGGCTTGAGGAAATCCCGCTGCTTTGTGGCCAGTTCCCATAAACACGAGTTGAACAATGGAACTCAGGGGCAGTAAAATTCACAAAACTGCAGAGTTGAAAATATCCATCACTGAAAAATGTCTTGAGGAAAGTCAGAGAAAAGGACTTGTAAGCAAGGGAGAATGGCAGGAAAGGGATTTGAGGAGGTAGAAAGGACTCGCCATTAAGCACAAGAAAAGGAGCTGAACATTGCCAACATTGCAGTTGGCCAAAAAGGGTGTATGCGTTTTTTCTGTATATATTCAAGAAAAGGGCATACACCCTTTTTGGCCAACCAAACAGGTGGGCACTGGAAGTCAATACTACAAAAGATATCACTTCGCATCAGTCAGAAGAGCCATCCTCATAAAGCATAAACAACAGAAATGCAGGACAGGGCAACGAGAAGAGGGAGCCCTGTGAGACTTATAGTGGAAATGTATATTGCCAACGGCCATTCTGGAGAAGTGTATTGTGTTTACTAAAGCATCTAAAAAATGAGCTACAGAGCATAGGGCACTTGCACTCATGGGCGTATATCTTGGGAAAAACAAAAATCGAGAGGACACAGGCACCCCAATGTTTACCCCCTCTCTGTTTAAAAGATCCTCGACTAGGATATAACTTAAATGTCTCTGGAGGGAAAAAATGGATAGAGATGTGGTACTTAGGTAGAGTGGAATATTATTCAGCCTGGAAATCAATGAAATATGGCCAGTTGTAACAACTCCGGAGGAGTTACGTATGATCATTCTAAGTGACAGAATTCAAAAAGAAAAAGACACATATCATAAGATATCACTTAAAGGTGGAATCCAAAATGGCTACACATGAACTAAATTACAAAACAAAAACATAGTCAAATATGTAGAAAACACGCATAAGGCTGCTAAACGGGAAAGGTGGGGAGGGGTGAGGCATCATCCAGGAGGTTGAAATTAGCAAAGATACCATTCCAAATACCAAACTGATAATCAACAAGGCCTACACGGTAGCTAAAAGAACTGCACTCAGCACACTCAAGTCACCGGAAAAGAATATATACGACTGGTAAGAATCTGAAAAAGAATTTATTGATGTCTCTCTGTACGTGAATCAAGTGGATGTACAGCAGCAAGAAACAGAGCTTTGAAAATCAGCTGTAACCAATATAGTAATAAATTGAAAAAAATAAACGACAGAGAGACAGAGAAAACCTCTTACAACTTTTCCTCAGGGACGGTGATGCAACATGGATTGAACACATCTAGACCCACAGCAGGATGAGACATAAGGCTGGAAACTGTTTGCGCTAAGAGAAATGTGAGGTTGGGTGAGGAAATGCACACCCTTTAAAGTAATACTACCTGGTACCCATTCAATGGGTCCCAAATCTGCAGGTTCAAGGGATCTTCCTACAGCTAAAACATGCATGGAAAACCCAGAGGACTGTACACCATGTGATCGGGAGATGTGTCTAAAATGCACCTCATTTATCCTCTCCTGGTGCTCCTGTTCACCATTCCAGCCACGCTACTTAGAATCTCCCCACTTGGAGAATCAGCACATTTAAACTTCTGTTTCACACATTTTGCAAATTGTGAGGAGGATGAACGGGAAGAGGGGGAACCAATGAGAGAAGAGTTGTAGGGGTTTGGACGGGCACATATCACTCTAATTTCCCATTAAGAATAAGAATTAAAGAAAGGCTCAGCCTGCCTCGCCGGAGCCAAAATAGGGCCTGAAGCAATCCTGCGGGTTTGAGGCCAGCTCACAAAAGAGCAACTTAAAAAATGGAGCTCAGGGTCACTGCAATTCACAAACCTGCAGAGTTATAAATGAAAACTAACGTCCAAAAATATGTTGAGGTAAGGCAAAGAAGAGGATCTGAATGCAAGACAGAATTGCAAGAAACAGATTTCAAGAGATAGATTGGACTCGTCTTTAACGCACATGAAAAGCGGCAGAATTTCGACAATGATGCAGTTGGCCCAAAAGGGCGTATGCGTTTTTTCCTGATTATATCCAGGAAAAAACGCATACGCACTTTATGGGCAACGAAGCAAGCAAGCAATGCAAATGTGCACAACAAAGAAGTCTCACTTCCCACCGGTCAAAAGGGCCATCCTAAAAAATTGTAAAAACCAGAAATGCAGGACAGGCCATGGAGAACAGGGAGCCTTTATACGCTGATGGGCAGTGTGTGAACTGCCGAGAGCCACTCTGGAGAAGTGTATGGTGGTTCCTAAATCATCTAAAAAACAGAGCTACAGAGCATAGGACACTTCCAATCATGGGAGTATATCTAGGGAAGTCTAAAAATCAACAAGACACAAGCACACCACAGTTTAGGGCTACTCTGTTTACAAGAACCTCAACTTCAGTACACCTTAAATATCCCAGGAAAGAGAACAATGGATAAAGAAGATGTGGTACTTATGTACAATGGAATATCTCTTCACCATGAAATCAATGTAATAAGGCTAGTAGAAGGATAAAGAGTGGATTTAGGTCCGATAATACTACTGAAATAAGTCAAACAGAAAAAGAAACATATCATAAGATATCACTTATAGAGGGAGGGTAAATATGGCTGCACAAGAAATGAATTACAGAACAGAACAGTGTCTCACATTTAGAAAACACACTTATGTCAGCTTAAGGGGAAAGGAGAGGTGGGGTGATGCATAAAACCAGAGTTTGAAATTAGCACAGATACCGTTCAATAAACCAAATAGGTATTAGACAAGATCTACACCTTGCTCAATGAACTGGCCTCAACACACCCTATACACCGCAGAGAAATATATCTGAGGAATAAGAATCTTAAAACCCATGTATTGATATATCTCCATAAGGGAATCAAGTGTGTGCAGAGCGGCACAAACACAGCAGTGAAAATGAGCTAAACCCCATTATAGAAATAAATTTTAAAAACAAAACGCTGAAACAATGAAAGAGAGAAAAATTCTTACAAAATTCGCTCAGGGGCTGTGATGCAACCTGGATTGACCACATATAAACCCACAGCTGGATAAGACATAAGGCTGGACACTTGGGGCTGAGAGGATTGGTGAGCTTTGGTGAGCAACTGCCGAAAGTTTAATGCAATACTTCATGCTACTCATTCCAAGGGTCCCAACACTCCAGGTTGAAGGGAATCTTCCTACAGCTAAACCATGCTTGGGAAACCCAGCGACTGGTATACCATATGATCGGGAAAGGTTTCTAAAACGCACCTCATTTTTCCTCTCCTGGGGCTCCGGATCGACATTCCAGCCGCTTTACTAACAACATCCCCACATGGAGTCAATGCCTTTAAGTTCTGGTATCGCACAGTCTGCAGTTAGTGCAGAGGATGAATGGGAATAGGGGAACCAGTGAGAAACTAGCTGTAGCGGTTTCAATGGGCACATGTCACTCTAATATCACATCAGTAAGAAGAATTAACCAAAGGCACAGCAAGGTGCCCCAGAAGAAAAATAGGGCTTCAAGCCATCCTGTGGTTATGGGGCAAGACCACAAAAATAAGAGTTGAAAAAAAGGAGCTCAGGGGCACTGTAATTCACAAACCTGCAGAGTTATAAAGGCCAACTATTTTTAAAAAATATATTGAGGTAAGGCTATGAAGAGGCATTGAAAGCAAGGCAGAATTGCAGGAAACCGATTTCAGGAGGTAGACTGGAATTGCATTGAAAGCATAGGAAGAGAGGCAGAACGTCCACAATGATGCACTTGGCCAAAAAGGGCGTATGCGTTTTTTCCTGAATATATTCAGGAAAAAACGCATACGCCCTTTTTGGCCAACCAAGCAAGCTTGCAAAGGAAATCTGCACTACAATGAAGTCTCACTTCCCCCGGTCAAAAGGGCCATCTGAAAAAAGTGTAAAATCCAGAAAGGCAGGACAGGCCATGGAGAACTGGGAGCCTTGTTATGCTGATGGGCGGGATGTAAATTGCCAACAGACACTCGGGAGAAGTGTATGGTGTTTCCTGAAACATCTAAAAAACAAAGCAACAGAGCCTAGGGCACTTCCACTTATGGTCCTATAGCTTAGGGAAATTAAAATCAAAAAGACACAGCCACCCCAAAGTTTGGGACGGCTCTGTTTACAAGAACCTCGTTTACAGTACAAGTTCAACATCGCAGAAAGTGAAAAATGGATAAAGAAGTTGTGGTACTTACATACAATGCAGTATCACTCAGCAATGAAATCTATGTCATCAGGCCCTTAGCAGCACAATGAGTGGATTCAGGTATGATGATTCTAACTGAAATAAGTCACACAGAAAAAGAAACATCATAAGATATCACTAATACACGGAATGTAAACTTGGCTACACAGGAACTGAATTACAAAACAGAACAGGGTCTCAAATTTAGAAAACCAACTTATGCTTGCTTAAGGGGAAAGGTGAGTTGGGGTGCTGCATAAAACCAGAGATTGAAATGAGCACAGATAAAGTTCCTTAAGCCAAATATGGAATAGACAAGAGCTACTCCTTGCTCAATGAAATGGACTCAACACCCATATTAAACGCCTAAGAATGTACCTGACTTGTAAGTATCTTAAAACCTATGGATTGCTATGTCTCCGAAAGAGAATCAAGCATGTGTACAGGGGCATAAACGCAGCAGTGATAGGATTGGAGAGGTTCGGTGAGCAAATGAAGACCCTTTGAAGTCATATTGCATGGTACCCATTCCACGGGTCTCAACTCTCCAGGTTTAAGGTATTCTTCCTTCAGCTAAAACATGCATGTGGAACCCAGAGTATGATCAACCGTGTGAACGGGAGACGTGTTCAAATATGTCTCAGTTTTCCTCCCTGGTACTCGGGTGCAACATTCCAGACGCTTTACTAACACTCTCCCCACTTGGAGAGTCAGCCTTTAACCTCCTGTTTGGCCCAGTTTGCAATTTCTGCGGAAGATGAACAGGAATAGCGAGAACCAATGAGAGACTAGCTGGAGGTGTCTGGACGGGCAAATTTAACTCTCATTTCCCACCAGGAAGAGGAATTAACCAAAGGCTCAGCGTGCCGTGCCGGAACCAGATTAGGGCCTGAAGCCATCCTGCGGTGTTGCGGCCAGCTCACAAGAAAGCGAGTTGAAGAAAGGAGCTCAGGGGCACTGTAATTCACAAACCTGCAGAGTTATAAATGACAGCTATCGTCCAAAAATAGACTGAAGTAAGGCTGCCAAGAGGACTTGAAAGCGGGGCAGAATTGCAGGAAACCGATTTCAGGAGGTAGACTGGAATTGCATTGAAAGCATAGGAAAAGAGGCAGAACGTCCACAATGATGCACTTGGCCAAAAAGGGCGTATGCGTTTTTTCCTGAATATATTCAGGAAAAAACGCATACGCCCTTTTTGGCCAACCAAGCAAGCTTGCAAAGGAAATCTGCACTACAATGAAGTCTCACTTCCCCCCGGTCAAAAGGGCCATCTGAAAAAAGTGTAAAATCCAGAAAGGCAGGACAGGCCATGGAGAACTGGGAGCCTTGTTATGCTGATGGGCGGGATGTAAATTGCCAACAGACACTCGGGAGAAGTGTATGGTGTTTCCTGAAACATCTAAAAAACAAAGCAACAGAGCCTAGGGCACTTCCACTTATGGTCCTATAGCTTAGGGAAATTAAAATCAAAAAGACACAGCCACCCCAAAGTTTGGGACGGCTCTGTTTACAAGAACCTCGTTTACAGTACAAGTTCAACATCGCAGAAAGTGAAAAATGGATAAAGAAGTTGTGGTATTTACTTACAAAGCAATATCACTCAGCAATGAAATCTATGTCATCAGGCCCTTAGCAGCACAATGAGTGGATTCAGGTATGATGATTCTAACTGAAATAAGTCACACAGAAAAAGAAACATCATAAGATATCAGTAATACACGGAATGTAAACTTGGCTACACAGGAACTGAATTACAGAACAGAACAGGGTCTCAAATTTAGAAAACCAACTTATGCTTGCTTAAGGGGGAAGGTGAGTTGGGGTGCTGCATAAAACCAGAGATTGAAATGAGCACAGATAAAGTTCCTTAAGCCAAATATGGAATAGACAAGAGCTACTCCTTGCTCAACGAAATGGACTCAACACCGCATATTAAACGCCTAAGAATGTACCTGACTAGTAAGTATCTTAAAACCTATGGATTGCTATGTCTCCGAAAGAGAATCAAGCATGTGTACAGGGGCATAAACGCAGCAGTGATAGGATTGGAGAGGTTCGGTGAGCAAATGAAGACCCTTTGAAGTCATATTGCATGGTACCCATTCCACGGGTTTCAACTCCCAGGTTTAAGGTATTCTTCCTTCAGCTAAAACATGCATGTGGAACCCAGAGTATGATCAACCATGTGATCGGGAGACGTGTTCAAATATGTCTCAGTTTTCCTCCCCTGGTACTCGGGTGCAACATTCCAGACGCTTTACTAACACTCTCCCCACTTGGAGAGTCAGTCCCTTTAACCTCCTGTTTGGCCCAGTTTGCAATTTCTGCGGAAGATGAACAGGAATAGCGAGAACCAATGAGAGACTAGCTGGAGGTGTCTGGACGGGCAAATTTAACTCTCATTTCCCACCAGGAAGAGGAATTAACCAAAGGCTCAGCGTGCCGTGCCGGAACCAGATTAGGGCCTGAAGCCATCCTGCGGTGTTGCGGCCAGCTCACAAGAAAGCGAGTTGAAGAAAGGAGCTCAGGGGCACTGTAATTCACAAACCTGCAGAGTTATAAATGACAGCTATCGTCCAAAAATATACTGAAGTAAGGCTGCCAAGAGGACTTGAAAGCGGGGCAGAATTGCAGGAAACCGATTTCAGGAGGTAGACTGGAATTGCATTGAAAGCATAGGAAAAGAGGCAGAACGTCCACAATGATGCACTTGGCCAAAAAGGGCGTATGCGTTTTTTCCTGAATATATTCAGGAAAAAACGCATACGCCCTTTTTGGCCAACCAAGCAAGCTTGCAAAGGAAATCTGCACTACAATGAAGTCTCACTTCCCCCCGGTCAAAAGGGCCATCTGAAAAAAGTGTAAAATCCAGAAAGGCAGGACAGGCCATGGAGAACTGGGAGCCTTGTTATGCTGATGGGCGGGATGTAAATTGCCAACAGACACTCGGGAGAAGTGTATGGTGTTTCCTGAAACATCTAAAAAACAAAGCAACAGAGCCTAGGGCACTTCCACTTATGGTCCTATAGCTTAGGGAAATTAAAATCAAAAAGACACAGCCACCCCAAAGTTTGGAATGGCTCTGTTTACAAGAACCTCGTTTACAGTACAAGTTCAACATCGCAGAAAGTGAAAAATGGATAAAGAAGTTGTGGTATTTACTTACAAAGCAATATCACTCAGCAATGAAATCTATGTCATCAGGCCCTTAGCAGCACAATGAGTGGATTCAGGTATGATGATTCTAACTGAAATAAGTCACACAGAAAAAGAAACATCATAAGATATCAGTAATACACGGAATGTAAACTTGGCTACACAGGAACTGAATTACAGAACAGAACAGGGTCTCAAATTTAGAAAACCAACTTATGCTTGCTTAAGGGGAAAGGTGAGTTGGGGTGCTGCATAAAACCAGAGATTGAAATGAGCACAGATAAAGTTCCTTAAGCCAAATATGGAATAGACAAGAGCTACTCCTTGCTCAACGAAATGGACTCAACACCGCATATTAAACGCCTAAGAATGTACCTGACTAGTAAGTATCTTAAAACCTATGGATTGCTATGTCTCCGAAAGAGAATCAAGCATGTGTACAGGGGCATAAACGCAGCAGTGATAGGATTGGAGAGGTTCGGTGAGCAAATGAAGACCCTTTGAAGTCATATTGCATGGTACCCATTCCACGGGTTTCAACTCCCAGGTTTAAGGTATTCTTCCTTCAGCTAAAACATGCATGTGGAACCCAGAGTATGATCAACCATGTGATCGGGAGACGTGTTCAAATATGTCTCAGTTTTCCTCCCCTGGTACTCGGGTGCAACATTCCAGACGCTTTACTAACACTCTCCCCACTTGGAGAGTCAGCCCTTTAACCTCCTGTTTGGCCCAGTTTGCAATTTCTGCGGAAGATGAACAGGAATAGCGAGAACCAATGAGAGACTAGCTGGAGGTGTCTGGACGGGCAAATTTAACTCTCATTTCCCACCAGGAAGAGGAATTAACCAAAGGCTCAGCGTGCCGTGCCGGAACCAGATTAGGGCCTGAAGCCATCCTGCGGTGTTGCGGCCAGGTCACAAGAAAGCGAGTTGAAGAAAGGAGCTCAGGGGCACTGTAATTCACAAACCTGCAGAGTTATAAATGACAGCTATCGTCCAAAAATAGACTGAAGTAAGGCTGCCAAGAGGACTTGAAAGCGGGGCAGAATTGCAGGAAACCGATTTCAGGAGGTAGACTGGAATTGCATTGAAAGCATAGGAAAAGAGGCAGAACGTCCACAATGATGCACTTGGCCAAAAAGGGCGTATGCGTTTTTTCCTGAATATATTCAGGAAAAAACGCATACGCCCTTTTTGGCCAACCAAGCAAGCTTGCAAAGGAAATCTGCACTACAATGAAGTCTCACTTCCCCCCGGTCAAAAGGGCCATCTGAAAAAAGTGTAAAATCCAGAAAGGCAGGACAGGCCATGGAGAACTGGGAGCCTTGTTATGCTGATGGGCGGGATGTAAATTGCCAACAGACACTCGGGAGAAGTGTATGGTGTTTCCTGAAACATCTAAAAAACAAAGCAACAGAGCCTAGGGCACTTCCACTTATGGTCCTATAGCTTAGGGAAATTAAAATCAAAAAGACACAGCCACCCCAAAGTTTGGGACGCCTCTGTTTACAAGAACCTCGTTTACAGTACAAGTTCAACATCGCAGAAAGTGAAAAATGGATAAAGAAGTTGTGGTATTTACTTACAAAGCAATATCACTCAGCAATGAAATCTATGTCATCAGGCCCTTAGCAGCACAATGAGTGGATTCAGGTATGATGATTCTAACTGAAATAAGTCACACAGAAAAAGAAACATCATAAGATATCAGTAATACACGGAATGTAAACTTGGCTACACAGGAACTGAATTACAGAACAGAACAGGGTCTCAAATTTAGAAAACCAACTTATGCTTGCTTAAGGGGAAAGGTGAGTTGGGGTGCTGCATAAAACCAGAGATTGAAATGAGCACAGATAAAGTTCCTTAAGCCAAATATGGAATAGACAAGAGCTACTCCTTGCTCAACGAAATGGACTCAACACCGCATATTAAACGCCTAAGAATGTACCTGACTAGTAAGTATCTTAAAACCTATGGATTGCTATGTCTCCGAAAGAGAATCAAGCATGTGTACAGGGGCATAAACGCAGCAGTGATAGGATTGGAGAGGTTCGGTGAGCAAATGAAGACCCTTTGAAGTCATATTGCATGGTACCCATTCCACGGGTTTCAACTCCCAGGTTTAAGGTATTCTTCCTTCAGCTAAAACATGCATGTGGAACCCAGAGTATGATCAACCATGTGATCGGGAGACGTGTTCAAATATGTCTCAGTTTTCCTCCCCTGGTACTCGGGTGCAACATTCCAGACGCTTTACTAACACTCTCCCCACTTGGAGAGTCAGCCCTTTAACCTCCTGTTTGGCCCAGTTTGCAATTTCTGCGGAAGATGAACAGGAATAGCGAGAACCAATGAGAGACTAGCTGGAGGTGTCTGGACGGGCAAATTTAACTCTCATTTCCCACCAGGAAGAGGAATTAACCAAAGGCTCAGCGTGCCGTGCCGGAACCAGATTAGGGCCTGAAGCCATCCTGCGGTGTTGCGGCCAGCTCACAAGAAAGCGAGTTGAAGAAAGGAGCTCAGGGGCACTGTAATTCACAAACCTGCAGAGTTATAAATGACAGCTATCGTCCAAAAATAGACTGAAGTAAGGCTGCCAAGAGGACTTGAAAGCGGGGCAGAATTGCAGGAAACCGATTTCAGGAGGTAGACTGGAATTGCATTGAAAGCATAGGAAAAGAGGCAGAACGTCCACAATGATGCACTTGGCCAAAAAGGGCGTATGCGTTTTTTCCTGAATATATTCAGGAAAAAACGCATACGCCCTTTTTGGCCAACCAAGCAAGCTTGCAAAGGAAATCTGCACTACAATGAAGTCTCACTTCCCCCCGGTCAAAAGGGCCATCTGAAAAAAGTGTAAAATCCAGAAAGGCAGGACAGGCCATGGAGAACTGGGAGCCTTGTTATGCTGATGGGCGGGATGTAAATTGCCAACAGACACTCGGGAGAAGTGTATGGTGTTTCCTGAAACATCTAAAAAACAAAGCAACAGAGCCTAGGGCTCTTCCACATATGGTCCTATAGCTTAGGGAAATTAAAATCAAAAAGACACAGCCACCCCAAAGTTTGGGACGCCTCTGTTTACAAGAAACTCGTTTACAGTACAAGTTCAACATCGCAGAAAGTGAAAAATGGATAAAGAAGTTGTGGTATTTACTTACAAAGCAATATCACTCAGCAATGAAATCTATGTCATCAGGCCCTTAGCAGCACAATGAGTGGATTCAGGTATGATGATTCTAACTGAAATAAGTCACACAGAAAAAGAAACATCATAAGATATCAGTAATACACGGAATGTAAACTTGGCTACACAGGAACTGAATTACAGAACAGAACAGGGTCTCAAATTTAGAAAACCAACTTATGCTTGCTTAAGGGGAAAGGTGAGTTGGGGTGCTGCATAAAACCAGAGATTGAAATGAGCACAGATAAAGTTCCTTAAGCCAAATATGGAATAGACAAGAGCTACTCCTTGCTCAACGAAATGGACTCAACACCCCATATTAAACGCCTAAGAATGTACCTGACTAGTAAGTATCTTAAAACCTATGGATTGCTATGTCTCCGAAAGAGAATCAAGCATGTGTACAGGGGCATAAACGCAGCAGTGATAGGATTGGAGAGGTTCGGTGAGCAAATGAAGACCCTTTGAAGTCATATTGCATGGTACCCATTCCACGGGTTTCAACTCCCAGGTTTAAGGTATTCTTCCTTCAGCTAAAACATGCATGTGGAACCCAGAGTATGATCAACCATGTGATCGGGAGACGTGTTCAAATATGTCTCAGTTTTCCTCCCCTGGTACTCGGGTGCAACATTCCAGACGCTTTACTAACACTCTCCCCACTTGGAGAGTCAGTCCCTTTAACCTCCTGTTTGGCCCAGTTTGCAATTTCTGCGGAAGATGAACAGGAATAGCGAGAACCAATGAGAGACTAGCTGGAGGTGTCTGGACGGGCAAATTTAACTCTCATTTCCCACCAGGAAGAGGAATTAACCAAAGGCTCAGCGTGCCGTGCCGGAACCAGATTAGGGCCTGAAGCCATCCTGTGGTGTTGCGGCCAGCTCACAAGAAAGCGAGTTGAAGAAAGGAGCTCAGGGGCACTGTAATTCACAAACCTGCAGAGTTATAAATGACAGCTATCGTCCAAAAATAGACTGAAGTAAGGCTGCCAAGAGGACTTGAAAGCGGGGCAGAATTGCAGGAAACCGATTTCAGGAGGTAGACTGGAATTGCATTGAAAGCATAGGAAAAGAGGCAGAACGTCCACAATGATGCACTTGGCCAAAAAGGGCGTATGCGTTTTTTCCTGAATATATTCAGGAAAAAACGCATACGCCCTTTTTGGCCAACCAAGCAAGCTTGCAAAGGAAATCTGCACTACAATGAAGTCTCACTTCCCCCCGGTCAAAAGGGCCATCTGAAAAAAGTGTAAAATCCAGAAAGGCAGGACAGGCCATGGAGAACTGGGAGCCTTGTTATGCTGATGGGCGGGATGTAAATTGCCAACAGACACTCGGGAGAAGTGTATGGTGTTTCCTGAAACATCTAAAAAACAAAGCAACAGAGCCTAGGGCACTTCCACTTATGGTCCTATAGCTTAGGGAAATTAAAATCAAAAAGACACAGCCACCCCAAAGTTTGGGACGCCTCTGTTTACAAGAACCTCGTTTACAGTACAAGTTCAACATCGCAGAAAGTGAAAAATGGATAAAGAAGTTGTGGTATTTACTTACAAAGCAATATCACTCAGCAATGAAATCTATGTCATCAGGCCCTTAGCAGCACAATGAGTGGATTCAGGTATGATGATTCTAACTGAAATAAGTCACACAGAAAAAGAAACATCATAAGATATCAGTAATACACGGAATGTAAACTTGGCTACACAGGAACTGAATTACAGAACAGAACAGGGTCTCAAATTTAGAAAACCAACTTATGCTTGCTTGAGGGGAAAGGTGAGTTGGGGTGCTGCATAAAACCAGAGATTGAAATGAGCACAGATAAAGTTCCTTAAGCCAAATATGGAATAGACAAGAGCTACTCCTTGCTCAACGAAATGGACTCAACACCGCATATTAAACGCCTAAGAATGTACCTGACTAGTAAGTATCTTAAAACCTATGGATTGCTATGTCTCCGAAAGAGAATCAAGCATGTGTACAGGGGCATAAACGCAGCAGTGATAGGATTGGAGAGGTTCGGTGAGCAAATGAAGACCCTTTGAAGTCATATTGCATGGTACCCATTCCACGGGTTTCAACTCTCCAGGTTTAAGGTATTCTTCCTTCAGCTAAAACATGCATGTGGAACCCAGAGTATGATCAACCATGTGATCGGGAGACGTGTTCAAATATGTCTCAGTTTTCCTCCCCTGGTACTCGGGTGCAACATTCCAGACGCTTTACTAACACTCTCCCCACTTGGAGAGTCAGCCCTTTAACCTCCTGTTTGGCCCAGTTTGCAATTTCTGCGGAAGATGAACAGGAATAGCGAGAACCAATGAGAGACTAGCTGGAGGTGTCTGGACGGGCAAATTTAACTCTCATTTCCCACCAGGAAGAGGAATTAACCAAAGGCTCAGCGTGCCGTGCCGGAACCAGATTAGGGCCTGAAGCCATCCTGCGGTGTTGCGGCCAGGTCACAAGAAAGCGAGTTGAAGAAAGGAGCTCAGGGGCACTGTAATTCACAAACCTGCAGAGTTATAAATGACAGCTATCGTCCAAAAATAGACTGAAGTAAGGCTGCCAAGAGGACTTGAAAGCGGGGCAGAATTGCAGGAAACCGATTTCAGGAGGTAGACTGGAATTGCATTGAAAGCATAGGAAAAGAGGCAGAACGTCCACAATGATGCACTTGGCCAAAAAGGGCGTATGCGTTTTTTCCTGAATATATTCAGGAAAAAACGCATACGCCCTTTTTGGCCAACCAAGCAAGCTTGCAAAGGAAATCTGCACTACAATGAAGTCTCACTTCCCCCCGGTCAAAAGGGCCATCTGAAAAAAGTGTAAAATCCAGAAAGGCAGGACAGGCCATGGAGAACTGGGAGCCTTGTTATGCTGATGGGCGGGATGTAAATTGCCAACAGACACTCGGGAGAAGTGTATGGTGTTTCCTGAAACATCTAAAAAACAAAGCAACAGAGCCTAGGGCACTTCCACTTATGGTCCTATAGCTTAGGGAAATTAAAATCAAAAAGACACAGCCACCCCAAAGTTTGGAACGGCTCTGTTTACAAGAACCTCGTTTACAGTACAAGTTCAACATCGCAGAAAGTGAAAAATGGATAAAGAAGTTGTGGTATTTACTTACAAAGCAATATCACTCAGCAATGAAATCTATGTCATCAGGCCCTTAGCAGCACAATGAGTGGATTCAGGTATGATGATTCTAACTGAAATAAGTCACACAGAAAAAGAAACATCATAAGATATCAGTAATACACGGAATGTAAACTTGGCTACACAGGAACTGAATTACAGAACAGAACAGGGTCTCAAATTTAGAAAACCAACTTATGCTTGCTTAAGGGGAAAGGTGAGTTGGGGTGCTGCATAAAACCAGAGATTGAAATGAGCACAGATAAAGTTCCTTAAGCCAAATATGGAATAGACAAGAGCTACTCCTTGCTCAACGAAATGGACTCAACACCGCATATTAAACGCCTAAGAATGTACCTGACTAGTAAGTATCTTAAAACCTATGGATTGCTATGTCTCTGAAAGAGAATCAAGCATGTGTACAGGGGCATAAACGCAGCAGTGATAGGATTGGAGAGGTTCGGTGAGCAAATGAAGACCCTTTGAAGTCATATTGCATGGTACCCATTCCACGGGTTTCAACTCCCAGGTTTAAGGTATTCTTCCTTCAGCTAAAACATGCATGTGGAACCCAGAGTATGATCAACCATGTGATCGGGAGACGTGTTCAAATATGTCTCAGTTTTCCTCCCCTGGTACTCGGGTGCAACATTCCAGACGCTTTACTAACACTCTCCCCACTTGGAGAGTCAGCCCTTTAACCTCCTGTTTGGCCCAGTTTGCAATTTCTGCGGAAGATGAACAGGAATAGCGAGAACCAATGAGAGACTAGCTGGAGGTGTCTGGACGGGCAAATTTAACTCTCATTTCCCACCAGGAAGAGGAATTAACCAAAGGCTCAGCGTGCCGTGCCGGAACCAGATTAGGGCCTGAAGCCATCCTGCGGTGTTGCGGCCAGCTCAAAAGAAAGCGAGTTGAAGAAAGGAGCTCAGGGGCACTGTAATTCACAAACCTGCAGAGTTATAAATGACAGCTATCGTCCAAAAATAGACTGAAGTAAGGCTGCCAAGAGGACTTGAAAGCGGGGCAGAATTGCAGGAAACCGATTTCAGGAGGTAGACTGGAAGTGCATTGAAAGCATAGGAAAAGAGGCAGAACGTCCACAATGATGCACTTGGCCAAAAAGGGCGTATGCGTTTTTTCCTGAATATATTCAGGAAAAAACGCATACGCCCTTTTTGGCCAACCAAGCAAGCTTGCAAAGGAAATCTGCACTACAATGAAGTCTCACTTCCCCCCGGTCAAAAGGGCCATCTGAAAAAAGTGTAAAATCCAGAAAGGCAGGACAGGCCATGGAGAACTGGGAGCCTTGTTATGCTGATGGGCGGGATGTAAATTGCCAACAGACACTCGGGAGAAGTGTATGGTGTTTCCTGAAACATCTAAAAAACAAAGCAACAGAGCCTAGGGCACTTCCACTTATGGTCCTATAGCTTAGGGAAATTAAAATCAAAAAGACACAGCCACCCCAAAGTTTGGGACGCCTCTGTTTACAAGAACCTCGTTTACAGTACAAGTTCAACATCGCAGAAAGTGAAAAATGGATAAAGAAGTTGTGGTATTTACTTACAAAGCAATATCACTCAGCAATGAAATCTGTGTCATCAGGCCCTTAGCAGCACAATGAGTGGATTCAGGTATGATGATTCTAACTGAAATAAGTCACACAGAAAAAGAAACATCATAAGATATCAGTAATACACGGAATGTAAACTTGGCTACACAGGAACTGAATTACAGAACAGAACAGGGTCTCAAATTTAGAAAACCAACTTATGCTTGCTTAAGGGGAAAGGTGAGTTGGGGTGCTGCATAAAACCAGAGATTGAAATGAGCACAGATAAAGTTCCTTAAGCCAAATATGGAATAGACAAGAGCTACTCCTTGCTCAACGAAATGGACTCAACACCCCATATTAAACGCCTAAGAATGTACCTGACTAGTAAGTATCTTAAAACCTATGGATTGCTATGTCTCCGAAAGAGAATCAAGCATGTGTACAGGGGCATAAACGCAGCAGTGATAGGATTGGAGAGGTTCGGTGAGCAAATGAAGACCCTTTGAAGTCATATTGCATGGTACCCATTCCACGGGTTTCAACTCCCAGGTTTAAGGTATTCTTCCTTCAGCTAAAACATGCATGTGGAACCCAGAGTATGATCAACCATGTGATCGGGAGACGTGTTCAAATATGTCTCAGTTTTCCTCCCCTGGTACTCGGGTGCAACATTCCAGACGCTTTACTAACACTCTCCCCACTTGGAGAGTCAGCCCTTTAACCTCCTGTTTGGCCCAGTTTGCAATTTCTGCGGAAGATGAACAGGAATAGCGAGAACCAATGAGAGACTAGCTGGAGGTGTCTGGACGGGCAAATTTAACTCTCATTTCCCACCAGGAAGAGGAATTAACCAAAGGCTCAGCGTGCCGTGCCGGAACCAGATTAGGGCCTGAAGCCATCCTGCGGTGTTGCGGCCAGGTCACAAGAAAGCGAGTTGAAGAAAGGAGCTCAGGGGCACTGTAATTCACAAACCTGCAGAGTTATAAATGACAGCTATCGTCCAAAAATATACTGAAGTAAGGCTGCCAAGAGGACTTGAAAGCGGGGCAGAATTGCAGGAAACCAATTTCAGGAGGTAGACTGGAATTGCATTGAAAGCATAGAAAAAGAGGCAGAATGTCCACAATGATGCACTTGGCCAAAAAGGGCGTATGCGTTTTTTCCTGAATATATTCAGGAAAAAACGCATACGCCCTTTTTGGCCAACCAAGCAAGCTTGCAAAGGAAATCTGCACTACAATGAAGTCTCACTTCCCCCCGGTCAAAAGGGCCATCTGAAAAAAGTGTAAAATCCAGAAAGGCAGGACAGGCCATGGAGAACTGGGAGCCTTGTTATGCTGATGGGCGGGATGTAAATTGCCAACAGACACTCGGGAGAAGTGTATGGTGTTTCCTGAAACATCTAAAAAACAAAGCAACAGAGCCTAGGGCACTTCCACTTATGGTCCTATAGCTTAGGGAAATTAAAATCAAAAAGACACAGCCACCCCAAAGTTTGGGACGCCTCTGTTTACAAGAACCTCGTTTACAGTACAAGTTCAACATCACAGAAAGTGAAAAATGGATAAAGAAGTTGTGGTATTTACTTACAAAGCAATATCACTCAGCAATGAAATCTATGTCATCAGGCCCTTAGCAGCACAATGAGTGGATTCAGGTATGATGATTCTAACTGAAATAAGTCACACAGAAAAAGAAACATCATAAGATATCACTAATACACGGAATGTAAACTTGGCTACACAGGAACTGAATTACAGAACAGAACAGGGTCTCAAATTTAGAAAACCAACTTATGCTTGCTTAAGGGGAAAGGTGAGTTGGGGTGCTGCATAAAACCAGAGATTGAAATGAGCACAGATAAAGTTCCTTAAGCCAAATATGGAATAGACAAGAGCTACTCCTTGCTCAACGAAATGGACTCAACACCGCATATTAAACGCCTAAGAATGTACCTGACTAGTAAGTATCTTAAAACCTATGGATTGCTATGTCTCCGAAAGAGAATCAAGCATGTGTACAGGGGCATAAACGCAGCAGTGATAGGATTGGAGAGGTTCGGTGAGCAAATGAAGACCCTTTGAAGTCATATTGCATGGTACCCATTCCACGGGTTTCAACTACCCAGGTTTAAGGTATTCTTCCTTCAGCTAAAACATGCATGTGGAACCCAGAGTATGATCAACCATGTGATCGGGAGACGTGTTCAAATATGTCTCAGTTTTCCTCCCCTGGTACTCGGGTGCAACATTCCAGACGCTTTACTAACACTCTCCCCACTTGGAGAGTCAGTCCCTTTAACCTCCTGTTTGGCCCAGTTTGCAATTTCTGCGGAAGATGAACAGGAATAGCGAGAACCAATGAGAGACTAGCTGGAGGTGTCTGGACGGGCAAATTTAACTCTCATTTCCCACCAGGAAGAGGAAATAACCAAAGGCTCAGCGTGCCGTGCCGGAACCAGATTAGGGCCTGAAGCCATCCTGCGGTGTTGCGGCCAGGTCACAAGAAAGCGAGTTGAAGAAAGGAGCTCAGGGGCACTGTAATTCACAAACCTGCAGAGTTATAAATGACAGCTATCGTCCAAAAATATACTGAAGTAAGGCTGCCAAGAGGACTTGAAAGCGGGGCAGAATTGCAGGAAACCGATTTCAGGAGGTAGACTGGAATTGCATTGAAAGCATAGGAAAAGAGGCAGAACGTCCACAATGATGCACTTGGCCAAAAAGGGCGTATGCGTTTTTTCCTGAATATATTCAGGAAAAAACGCATACGCCCTTTTTGGCCAACCAAGCAAGCTTGCAAAGGAAATCTGCACTACAATGAAGTCTCACTTCCCCCGGTCAAAAGGGCCATCTGAAAAAAGTGTAAAATCCAGAAAGGCAGGACAGGCCATGGAGAACTGGGAGCCTTGTTATGCTGATGGGCGGGATGTAAATTGCCAACAGACACTCGGGAGAAGTGTATGGTGTTTCCTGAAACATCTAAAAAACAAAGCAACAGAGCCTAGGGCACTTCCACTTATGGTCCTATAGCTTAGGGAAATTAAAATCAAAAAGACACAGCCACCCCAAAGTTTGGGACGCCTCTGTTTACAAGAACCTCGTTTACAGTACAAGTTCAACATCGCAGAAAGTGAAAAATGGATAAAGAAGTTGTGGTATTTACTTACAAAGCAATATCACTCAGCAATGAAATCTATGTCATCAGGCCCTTAGCAGCACAATGAGTGGATTCAGGTACGATGATTCTAACTGAAATAAGTCACACAGAAAAAGAAACATCATAAGATATCAGTAATACACGGAATGTAAACTTGGCTACACAGGAACTGAATTACAGAACAGAACAGGGTCTCAAATTTAGAAAACCAACTTATGCTTGCTTAAGGGGAAAGGTGAGTTGGGGTGCTGCATAAAACCAGAGATTGAAATGAGCACAGATAAAGTTCCTTAAGCCAAATATGGAATAGACAAGAGCTACTCCTTGCTCAATGAAATGGACTCAACACCGCATATTAAACGCCTAAGAATGTACCTGACTAGTAAGTATCTTAAAACCTATGGATTGCTATGTCTCCGAAAGAGAATCAAGCATGTGTACAGGGGCATAAACGCAGCAGTGATAGGATTGGAGAGGTTCGGTGAGCAAATGAAGACCCTTTGAAGTCATATTGCATGGTACCCATTCCACGGGTTTCAACTCCCAGGTTTAAGGTATTCTTCCTTCAGCTAAAACATGCATGTGGAACCCAGAGTATGATCAACCATGTGATCGGGAGACGTGTTCAAATATGTCTCAGTTTTCCTCCCCTGGTACTCGGGTGCAACATTCCAGACGCTTTACTAACACTCTCCCCACTTGGAGAGTCAGCCCTTTAACCTCCTGTTTGGCCCAGTTTGCAATTTCTGCGGAAGATGAACAGGAATAGCGAGAACCAATGAGAGACTAGCTGGAGGTGTCTGGACGGGCAAATTTAACTCTCATTTCCCACCAGGAAGAGGAAATAACCAAAGGCTCAGCGTGCCGTGCCGGAACCAGATTAGGGCCTGAAGCCATCCTGCGGTGTTGCGGCCAGCTCACAAGAAAGCGAGTTGAAGAAAGGAGCTCAGGGGCACTGTAATTCACAAACCTGCAGAGTTATAAATGACAGCTATCGTCCAAAAATATACTGAAGTAAGGCTGCCAAGAGGACTTGAAAGCGGGGCAGAATTGCAGGAAACCGATTTCAGGAGGTAGACTGGAATTGCATTGAAAGCATAGGAAAAGAGGCAGAACGTCCACAATGATGCACTTGGCCAAAAAGGGCGTATGCGTTTTTTCCTGAATATATTCAGGAAAAAACGCATACGCCCTTTTTGGCCAACCAAGCAAGCTTGCAAAGGAAATCTGCACTACAATGAAGTCTCACTTCCCCCGGTCAATAGGGCCATCTGAAAAAAGTGTAAAATCCAGAAAGGCAGGACAGGCCATGGAGAACTGGGAGCCTTGTTATGCTGATGGGCGGGATGTAAATTGCCAACAGACACTCGGGAGAAGTGTATGGTGTTTCCTGAAACATCTAAAAAACAAAGCAACAGAGCCTAGGGCACTTCCACTTATGGTCCTATAGCTTAGGGAAATTAAAATCAAAAAGACACAGCCACCCCAAAGTTTGGGACGCCTCTGTTTACAAGAACCTCGTTTACAGTACAAGTTCAACATCGCAGAAAGTGAAAAATGGATAAAGAAGTTGTGGTATTTACTTACAAAGCAATATCACTCAGCAATGAAATCTATGTCATCAGGCCCTTAGCAGCACAATGAGTGGATTCAGGTATGATGATTCTAACTGAAATAAGTCACACAGAAAAAGAAACATCATAAGATATCAGTAATACACGGAATGTAAACTTGGCTACACAGGAACTGAATTACAGAACAGAACAGGGTCTCAAATTTAGAAAACCAACTTATGCTTGCTTAAGGGGAAAGGTGAGTTGGGGTGCTGCATAAAACCAGAGATTGAAATGAGCACAGATAAAGTTCCTTAAGCCAAATATGGAATAGACAAGAGCTACTCCTTGCTCAACGAAATGGACTCAACACCGCATATTAAACGCCTAAGAATGTACCTGACTAGTAAGTATCTTAAAACCTATGGATTGCTATGTCTCCGAAAGAGAATCAAGCATGTGTACAGGGGCATAAACGCAGCAGTGATAGGATTGGAGAGGTTCGGTGAGCAAATGAAGACCCTTTGAAGTCATATTGCATGGTACCCATTCCACGGGTTTCAACTCCCAGGTTTAAGGTATTCTTCCTTCAGCTAAAACATGCATGTGGAACCCAGAGTATGATCAACCATGTGATCGGGAGACGTGTTCAAATATGTCTCAGTTTTCCTCCCCTGGTACTCGGGTGCAACATTCCAGACGCTTTACTAACACTCTCCCCACTTGGAGAGTCAGCCCTTTAACCTCCTGTTTGGCCCAGTTTGCAATTTCTGCGGAAGATGAACAGGAATAGCGAGAACCAATGAGAGACTAGCTGGAGGTGTCTGGACGGGCAAATTTAACTCTCATTTCCCACCAGGAAGAGGAATTAACCAAAGGCTCAGCGTGCCGTGCCGGAACCAGATTAGGGCCTGAAGCCATCCTGCGGTGTTGCGGCCAGCTCACAAGAAAGCGAGTTGAAGAAAGGAGCTCAGGGGCACTGTAATTCACAAACCTGCAGAGTTATAAATGACAGCTATCGTCCAAAAATAGACTGAAGTAAGGCTGCCAAGAGGACTTGAAAGCGGGGCAGAATTGCAGGAAACCGATTTCAGGAGGTAGACTGGAATTGCATTGAAAGCATAGGAAAAGAGGCAGAACGTCCACAATGATGCACTTGGCCAAAAAGGGCGTATGCGTTTTTTCCTGAATATATTCAGGAAAAAACGCATACGCCCTTTTTGGCCAACCAAGCAAGCTTGCAAAGGAAATCTGCACTACAATGAAGTCTCACTTCCCCCGGTCAAAAGGGCCATCTGAAAAAAGTGTAAAATCCAGAAAGGCAGGACAGGCCATGGAGAACTGGGAGCCTTGTTATGCTGATGGGCGGGATGTAAATTGCCAACAGACACTCGGGAGAATTGTATGGTGTTTCCTGAAACATCTAAAAAACAAAGCAACAGAGCCTAGGGCACTTCCACTTATGGTCCTATAGCTTAGGGAAATTAAAATCAAAAAGACACAGCCACCCCAAAGTTTGGGACGGCTCTGTTTACAAGAACCTCGTTTACAGTACAAGTTCAACATCGCAGAAAGTGAAAAATGGATAAAGAAGTTGTGGTATTTACTTACAAAGCAATATCACTCAGCAATGAAATCTATGTCATCAGGCCCTTAGCAGCACAATGAGTGGATTCAGGTATGATGATTCTAACTGAAATAAGTCACACAGAAAAAGAAACATCATAAGATATCAGTAATACACGGAATGTAAACTTGGCTACACAGGAACTGAATTACAGAACAGAACAGGGTCTCAAATTTAGAAAACCAACTTATGCTTGCTTAAGGGGAAAGGTGAGTTGGGGTGCTGCATAAAACCAGAGATTGAAATGAGCACAGATAAAGTTCCTTAAGCCAAATATGGAATAGACAAGAGCTACTCCTTGCTCAACGAAATGGACTCAACACCGCATATTAAACGCCTAAGAATGTACCTGACTAGTAAGTATCTTAAAACCTATGGATTGCTATGTCTCCGAAAGAGAATCAAGCATGTGTACAGGGGCATAAACGCAGCAGTGATAGGATTGGAGAGGTTCGGTGAGCAAATGAAGACCCTTTGAAGTCATATTGCATGGTACCCATTCCACGGGTTTCAACTCCCAGGTTTAAGGTATTCTTCCTTCAGCTAAAACATGCATGTGGAACCCAGAGTATGATCAACCATGTGATCGGGAGACGTGTTCAAATATGTCTCAGTTTTCCTCCCCTGGTACTCGGGTGCAACATTCCAGACGCTTTACTAACACTCTCCCCACTTGGAGAGTCAGCCCCTTTAACCTCCTGTTTGGCCCAGTTTGCAATTTCTGCGGAAGATGAACAGGAATAGCGAGAACCAATGAGAGACTAGCTGGAGGTGTCTGGACGGGCAAATTTAACTCTCATTTCCCACCAGGAAGAGGAAATAACCAAAGGCTCAGCGTGCCGTGCCAGAACCAGATTAGGGCCTGAAGCCATCCTGCGGTGTTGCGGCCAGGTCACAAGAAAGCGAGTTGAAGAAAGGAGCTCAGGGGCACTGTAATTCACAAACCTGCAGAGTTATAAATGACAGCTATCGTCCAAAAATAGACTGAAGTAAGGCTGCCAAGAGGACTTGAAAGCGGGGCAGAATTGCAGGAAACCGATTTCAGGAGGTAGACTGGAATTGCATTGAAAGCATAGGAAAAGAGGCAGAACGTCCACAATGATGCACTTGGCCAAAAAGGGCGTATGCGTTTTTTCCTGAATATATTCAGGAAAAAACGCATACGCCCTTTTTGGCCAACCAAGCAAGCTTGCAAAGGAAATCTGCACTACAATGAAGTCTCACTTCCCCCCGGTCAAAAGGGCCATCTGAAAAAAGTGTAAAATCCAGAAAGGCAGGACAGGCCATGGAGAACTGGGAGCCTTGTTATGCTGATGGGCGGGATGTAAATTGCCAACAGACACTCGGGAGAAGTGTATGGTGTTTCCTGAAACATCTAAAAAACAAAGCAACAGAGCCTAGGGCACTTCCACTTATGGTCCTATAGCTTAGGGAAATTAAAATCAAAAAGACACAGCCACCCCAAAGTTTGGGACGCCTCTGTTTACAAGAACCTCGTTTACAGTACAAGTTCAACATCGCAGAAAGTGAAAAATGGATAAAGAAGTTGTGGTATTTACTTACAAAGCAATATCACTCAGCAATGAAATCTGTGTCATCAGGCCCTTAGCAGCACAATGAGTGGATTCAGGTATGATGATTCTAACTGAAATAAGTCACACAGAAAAAGAAACATCATAAGATATCAGTAATACACGGAATGTAAACTTGGCTACACAGGAACTGAATTACAGAACAGAACAGGGTCTCAAATTTAGAAAACCAACTTATGCTTGCTTAAGGGAAAGGTGAGTTGGGGTGCTGCATAAAACCAGAGATTGAAATGAGCACAGATAAAGTTCCTTAAGCCAAATATGGAATAGACAAGAGCTACTCCTTGCTCAACGAAATGGACTCAACACCGCATATTAAACGCCTAAGAATGTACCTGACTAGTAAGTATCTTAAAACCTATGGATTGCTATGTCTCCGAAAGAGAATCAAGCATGTGTACAGGGGCATAAACGCAGCAGTGATAGGATTGGAGAGGTTCGGTGAGCAAATGAAGACCCTTTGAAGTCATATTGCATGGTACCCATTCCACGGGTTTCAACTACCCAGGTTTTAGGTATTCTTCCTTCAGCTAAAACATGCATGTGGAACCCAGAGTATGATCAACCATGTGATCGGGAGACGTGTTCAAATATGTCTCAGTTTTCCTCCCCTGGTACTCGGGTGCAACATTCCAGACGCTTTACTAACACTCTCCCCACTTGGAGAGTCAGCCCTTTAACCTCCTGTTTGGCCCAGTTTGCAATTTCTGCGGAAGATGAACAGGAATAGCGAGAACCAATGAGAGACTAGCTGGAGGTGTCTGGACGGGCAAATTTAACTCTCATTTCCCACCAGGAAGAGGAATTAACCAAAGGCTCAAAGTGCCGTGCCAGAACCAGATTAGGGCCTGAAGCCATCCTGCGGTGTTGCGGCCAGGTCACAAGAAAGCGAGTTGAAGAAAGGAGCTCAGGGGCACTGTAATTCACAAACCTGCAGAGTTATAAATGACAGCTATCGTCCAAAAATATACTGAAGTAAGGCTGCCAAGAGGACTTGAAAGCGGGGCAGAATTGCAGGAAACCGATTTCAGGAGGTAGACTGGAATTGCATTGAAAGCATAGGAAAAGAGGCAGAACGTCCACAATGATGCACTTGGCCAAAAAGGGCGTATGCGTTTTTTCCTGAATATATTCAGGAAAAAACGCATACGCCCTTTTTGGCCAACCAAGCAAGCTTGCAAAGGAAATCTGCACTACAATGAAGTCTCACTTCCCCCCGGTCAAAAGGGCCATCTGAAAAAAGTGTAAAATCCAGAAAGGCAGGACAGGCCATGGAGAACTGGGAGCCTTGTTATGCTGATGGGCGGGATGTAAATTGCCAACAGACACTCGGGAGAAGTGTATGGTGTTTCCTGAAACATCTAAAAAACAAAGCAACAGAGCCTAGGGCACTTCCACTTATGGTCCTATAGCTTAGGGAAATTAAAATCAAAAAGACACAGCCACCCCAAAGTTTGGGACGCCTCTGTTTACAAGAACCTCGTTTACAGTACAAGTTCAACATCGCAGAAAGTGAAAAATGGATAAAGAAGTTGTGGTATTTACTTACAAAGCAATATCACTCAGCAATGAAATCTATGTCATCAGGCCCTTAGCAGCACAATGAGTGGATTCAGGTATGATGATTCTAACTGAAATAAGTCACACAGAAAAAGAAACATCATAAGATATCAGTAATACACGGAATGTAAACTTGGCTACACAGGAACTGAATTACAGAACAGAACAGGGTCTCAAATTTAGAAAACCAACTTATGCTTGCTTAAGGGGAAAGGTGAGTTGGGGTGCTGCATAAAACCAGAGATTGAAATGAGCACAGATAAAGTTCCTTAAGCCAAATATGGAATAGACAAGAGCTACTCCTTGCTCAACGAAATGGACTCAACACCGCATATTAAACGCCTAAGAATGTACCTGACTAGTAAGTATCTTAAAACCTATGGATTGCTATGTCTCCGAAAGAGAATCAAGCATGTGTACAGGGGCATAAACGCAGCAGTGATAGGATTGGAGAGGTTCGGTGAGCAAATGAAGACCCTTTGAAGTCATATTGCATGGTACCCATTCCACGGGTTTCAACTCCCAGGTTTAAGGTATTCTTCCTTCAGCTAAAACATGCATGTGGAACCCAGAGTATGATCAACCATGTGATCGGGAGACGTGTTCAAATATGTCTCAGTTTTCCTCCCCTGGTACTCGGGTGCAACATTCCAGACGCTTTACTAACACTCTCCCCACTTGGAGAGTCAGCCCTTTAACCTCCTGTTTGGCCCAGTTTGCAATTTCTGCGGAAGATGAACAGGAATAGCGAGAACCAATGAGAGACTAGCTGGAGGTGTCTGAACGGGCAAATTTAACTCTCATTTCCCACCAGGAAGAGGAAATAACCAAAGGCTCTGCGTGCCGGGCCGGAACCAGATTAGGGCCTGAAGCCATCCTGCGGTGTTGCGGCCAGCTCACAAGAAAGCGAGTTGAAGAAAGGAGCTCAGGGGCACTGTAATTCACAAACCTGCAGAGTTATAAATGACAGCTATCGTCCAAAAATAGACTGAAGTAAGGCTGCCAAGAGGACTTGAAAGCGGGGCAGAATTGCAGGAAACCGATTTCAGGAGGTAGACTGGAATTGCATTGAAAGCATAGGAAAAGAGGCAGAACGTCCACAATGATGCACTTGGCCAAAAAGGGCGTATGCGTTTTTTCCTGAATATATTCAGGAAAAAACGCATACGCCCTTTTTGGCCAACCAAGCAAGCTTGCAAAGGAAATCTGCACTACAATGAAGTCTCACTTCCCCCCGGTCAAAAGGGCCATCTGAAAAAAGTGTAAAATCCAGAAAGGCAGGACAGGCCATGGAGAACTGGGAGCCTTGTTATGCTGATGGGCGGGATGTAAATTGCCAACAGACACTCGGGAGAAGTGTATGGTGTTTCCTGAAACATCTAAAAAACAAAGCAACAGAGCCTAGGGCACTTCCACTTATGGTCCTATAGCTTAGGGAAATTAAAATCAAAAAGACACAGCCACCCCAAAGTTTGGGACGCCTCTGTTTACAAGAACCTCGTTTACAGTACAAGTTCAACATCGCAGAAAGTGAAAAATGGATAAAGAAGTTGTGGTATTTACTTACAAAGCAATATCACTCAGCAATGAAATCTATGTCATCAGGCCCTTAGCAGCACAATGAGTGGATTCAGGTATGATGATTCTAACTGAAATAAGTCACACAGAAAAAGAAACATCATAAGATATCACTAATACATGGAATGTAAACTTGGCTACACAGGAACTGAATTACAGAACAGAACAGGGTCTCAAATTTAGAAAACCAACTTATGCTTGCTTAAGGGTAAAGGTGAGTTGGGGTGCTGCATAAAACCAGAGATTGAAATGAGCACAGATAAAGTTCCTTAAGCCAAATATGGAATAGACAAGAGCTACTCCTTGCTCAACGAAATGGACTCAACACCGCATATTAAACGCCTAAGAATGTACCTGACTAGTAAGTATCTTAAAACCTATGGATTGCTATGTCTCCGAAAGAGAATCAAGCATGTGTACAGGGGCATAAACGCAGCAGTGATAGGATTGGAGAGGTTCGGTGAGCAAATGAAGACCCTTTGAAGTCATATTGCATGGTACCCATTCCACGGGTTTCAACTACCCAGGTTTAAGGTATTCTTCCTTCAGCTAAAACATGCATGTGGAACCCAGAGTATGATCAACCATGTGATCGGGAGACGTGTTCAAATATGTCTCAGTTTTCCTCCCCTGGTACTCGGGTGCAACATTCCAGACGCTTTACTAACACTCTCCCCACTTGGAGAGTCAGCCCTTTAACCTCCTGTTTGGCCCAGTTTGCAATTTCTGCGGAAGATGAACAGGAATAGCGAGAACCAATGAGAGACTAGCTGGAGGTGTCTGGACGGGCAAATTTAACTCTCATTTCCCACCAGGAAGAGGAATTAACCAAAGGCTCAGCGTGCCGTGCCGGAACCAGATTAGGGCCTGAAGCCATCCTGCGGTGTTGCGGCCAGCTCACAAGAAAGCGAGTTGAAGAAAGGAGCTCAGGGGCACTGTAATTCACAAACCTGCAGAGTTATAAATGACAGCTATCGTCCAAAAATAGACTGAAGTAAGGCTGCCAAGAGGACTTGAAAGCGGGGCAGAATTGCAGGAAACCGATTTCAGGAGGTAGACTGGAATTGCATTGAAAGCATAGGAAAAGAGGCAGAACGTCCACAATGATGCACTTGGCCAAAAAGGGCGTATGCGTTTTTTCCTGAATATATTCAGGAAAAAACGCATACGCCCTTTTTGGCCAACCAAGCAAGCTTGCAAAGGAAATCTGCACTACAATGAAGTCTCACTTCCCCCGGTCAAAAGGGCCATCTGAAAAAAGTGTAAAATCCAGAAAGGCAGGACAGGCCATGGAGAACTGGGAGCCTTGTTATGCTGATGGGCGGGATGTAAATTGCCAACAGACACTCGGGAGAAGTGTATGGTGTTTCCTGAAACATCTAAAAAACAAAGCAACAGAGCCTAGGGCACTTCCACTTATGGTCCTATAGCTTAGGGAAATTAAAATCAAAAAGACACAGCCACCCCAAAGTTTGGGACGGCTCTGTTTACAAGAACCTCGTTTACAGTACAAGTTCAACATCGCAGAAAGTGAAAAATGGATAAAGAAGTTGTGGTATTTACTTACAAAGCAATATCACTCAGCAATGAAATCTATGTCATCAGGCCCTTAGCAGCACAATGAGTGGATTCAGGTATGATGATTCTAACTGAAATAAGTCACACAGAAAAAGAAACATCATAAGATATCAGTAATACACGGAATGTAAACTTGGCTACACAGGAACTGAATTACAGAACAGAACAGGGTCTCAAATTTAGAAAACCAACTTATGCTTGCTTAAGGGGAAAGGTGAGTTGGGGTGCTGCATAAAACCAGAGATTGAAATGAGCACAGATAAAGTTCCTTAAGCCAAATATGGAATAGACAAGAGCTACTCCTTGCTCAACGAAATGGACTCAACACCGCATATTAAACGCCTAAGAATGTACCTGACTAGTAAGTATCTTAAAACCTATGGATTGCTATGTCTCCGAAAGAGAATCAAGCATGTGTACAGGGGCATAAACGCAGCAGTGATAGGATTGGAGAGGTTCGGTGAGCAAATGAAGACCCTTTGAAGTCATATTGCATGGTACCCATTCCACGGGTCTCAACTCTCCAGGTTTAAGGTATTCTTCCTTCAGCTAAAACATGCATGTGGAACCCAGAGTATGATCAACCATGTGATCGGGAGACGTGTTCAAATATGTCTCAGTTTTCCTCCCCTGGTACTCGGGTGCAACATTCCAGACGCTTTACTAACACTCTCCCCACTTGGAGAATCAATCCCTTAAATCTCCTGTTTGGCCCAGTTTGCAATTTCTGCGGAAGATGAACAGGAATAGCGAGAACCAATGAGAGACTAGATGGAGGTGTCTGGACGGGCAAATTTAACTCTCATTTCCCACCAGGAAGAGGAAATAACCAAAGGCTCAGCGTGCCGTGCCGGAACCAGATTAGGGCCTGAAGCCATCCTGCGGTGTTGCGGCCAGCTCACAAGAAAGCGAGTTGAAGAAAGGAGCTCAGGGGCACTGTAATTCACAAACCTGCAGAGTTATAAATGACAGCTATCGTCCAAAAATATACTGAAGTAAGGCTGCCAAGAGGACTTGAAAGCGGGGCAGAATTGCAGGAAACCGATTTCAGGAGGTAGACTGGAATTGCATTGAAAGCATAGGAAAAGAGGCAGAACGTCCACAATGATGCACTTGGCCAAAAAGGGCGTATGCGTTTTTTCCTGAATATATTCAGGAAAAAACGCATACGCCCTTTTTGGCCAACCAAGCAAGCTTGCAAAGGAAATCTGCACTACAATGAAGTCTCACTTCCCCCCGGTCAAAAGGGCCATCTGAAAAAAGTGTAAAATCCAGAAAGGCAGGACAGGCCATGGAGAACTGGGAGCCTTGTTATGCTGATGGGCGGGATGTAAATTGCCAACAGACACTCGGGAGAAGTGTATGGTGTTTCCTGAAACATCTAAAAAACAAAGCAACAGAGCCTAGGGCACTTCCACTTATGGTCCTATAGCTTAGGGAAATTAAAATCAAAAAGACACAGCCACCCCAAAGTTTGGGACGGCTCTGTTTACAAGAACCTCGTTTACAGTACAAGTTCAACATCGCAGAAAGTGAAAAATGGATAAAGAAGTTGTGGTATTTACTTACAAAGCAATATCACTCAGCAATGAAATCTATGTCATCAGGCCCTTAGCAGCACAATGAGTGGATTCAGGTATGATGATTCTAACTGAAATAAGTCACACAGAAAAAGAAACATCATAAGATATCAGTAATACACGGAATGTAAACTTGGCTACACAGGAACTGAATTACAGAACAGAACAGGGTCTCAAATTTAGAAAACCAACTTATGCTTGCTTAAGGGGAAAGGTGAGTTGGGGTGCTGCATAAAACCAGAGATTGAAATGAGCACAGATAAAGTTCCTTAAGCCAAATATGGAATAGACAAGAGCTACTCCTTGCTCAACGAAATGGACTCAACACCGCATATTAAACGCCTAAGAATGTACCTGACTAGTAAGTATCTTAAAACCTATGGATTGCTATGTCTCCGAAAGAGAATCAAGCATGTGTACAGGGGCATAAACGCAGCAGTGATAGGATTGGAGAGGTTCGGTGAGCAAATGAAGACCCTTTGAAGTCATATTGCATGGTACCCATTCCACGGGTTTCAACTCCCAGGTTTAAGGTATTCTTCCTTCAGCTAAAACATGCATGTGGAACCCAGAGTATGATCAACCATGTGATCGGGAGACGTGTTCAAATATGTCTCAGTTTTCCTCCCCTGGTACTCGGGTGCAACATTCCAGACGCTTTACTAACACTCTCCCCACTTGGAGAGTCAGCCCTTTAACCTCCTGTTTGGCCCAGTTTGCAATTTCTGCGGAAGATGAACAGGAATAGCGAGAACCAATGAGAGGCTAGCTGGAGGTGTCTGGACGGGCAAATTCAACTCTCATTTCCCACCAGGAAGAGGAATTAACCAAAGGCTCAGCGTGCCGTGCCGGAACCAGATTAGGGCCTGAAGCCATCCTGCGGTGTTGCGGCCAGCTCACAAGAAAGCGAGTTGAAGAAAGGAGCTCAGGGGCACTGTAATTCACAAACCTGCAGAGTTATAAATGACAGCTATCGTCCAAAAATAGACTGAAGTAAGGCTGCCAAGAGGACTTGAAAGCGGGGCAGAATTGCAGGAAACCGATTTCAGGAGGTAGACTGGAATTGCATTGAAAGCATAGGAAAAGAGGCAGAACGTCCACAATGATGCACTTGGCCAAAAAGGGCGTATGCGTTTTTTCCTGAATATATTCAGGAAAAAACGCATACGCCCTTTTTGGCCAACCAAGCAAGCTTGCAAAGGAAATCTGCACTACAATGAAGTCTCACTTCCCCCCGGTCAAAAGGGCCATCTGAAAAAAGTGTAAAATCCAGAAAGGCAGGACAGGCCATGGAGAACTGGGAGCCTTGTTATGCTGATGGGCGGGATGTAAATTGCCAACAGACACTCGGGAGAAGTGTATGGTGTTTCCTGAAACATCTAAAAAACAAAGCAACAGAGCCTAGGGCACTTCCACTTATGGTCCTATAGCTTAGGGAAATTAAAATCAAAAAGACACAGCCACCCCAAAGTTTGGGACGCCTCTGTTTACAAGAACCTCGTTTACAGTACAAGTTCAACATCGCAGAAAGTGAAAAATGGATAAAGAAGTTGTGGTATTTACTTACAAAGCAATATCACTCAGCAATGAAATCTATGTCATCAGGCCCTTAGCAGCACAATGAGTGGATTCAGGTATGATGATTCTAACTGAAATAAGTCACACAGAAAAAGAAACATCATAAGATATCAGTAATACACGGAATGTAAACTTGGCTACACAGGAACTGAATTACAGAACAGAACAGGGTCTCAAATTTAGAAAACCAACTTATGCTTGCTTAAGGGGAAAGGTGAGTTGGGGTGCTGCATAAAACCAGAGATTGAAATGAGCACAGATAAAGTTCCTTAAGCCAAATATGGAATAGACAAGAGCTACTCCTTGCTCAACGAAATGGACTCAACACCGCATATTAAACGCCTAAGAATGTACCTGACTAGTAAGTATCTTAAAACCTATGGATTGCTATGTCTCTGAAAGAGAATCAAGCATGTGTACAGGGGCATAAACGCAGCAGTGATAGGATTGGAGAGGTTCGGTGAGCAAATGAAGACCCTTTGAAGTCATATTGCATGGTACCCATTCCACGGGTTCAACTCCCAGGTTTAAGGTATTCTTCCTTCAGCTAAAACATGCATGTGGAACCCAGAGTATGATCAACCATGTGAACGGGAGACGTGTTCAAATATGTCTCAGTTTTCCTCCCCTGGTACTCGGGTGCAACATTCCAGACGCTTTACTAACACTCTCCCCACTTGGAGAGTCAGCGCCTTTAACCTCCTGTTTGGCCCAGTTTGCAATTTCTGCGGAAGATGAACAGGAATAGCGAGAACCAATGAGAGACTAGCTGGAGGTGTCTGGACGGGCAAATTTAACTCTCATTTCCCACCAGGAAGAGGAAATAACCAAAGGCTCAGCGTGCCGTGCCGGAACCAGATTAGGGCCTGAAGCCATCCTGCGGTGTTGCGGCCAGCTCACAAGAAAGCGAGTTGAAGAAAGGAGCTCAGGGGCACTGTAATTCACAAACCTGCAGAGTTATAAATGACAGCTATCGTCCAAAAATAGACTGAAGTAAGGCTGCCAAGAGGACTTGAAAGCGGGGCAGAATTGCAGGAAACCGATTTCAGGAGGTAGACTGGAATTGCATTGAAAGCATAGGAAAAGAGGCAGAACGTCCACAATGATGCACTTGGCCAAAAAGGGCGTATGCGTTTTTTCCTGAATATATTCAGGAAAAAACGCATACGCCCTTTTTGGCCAACCAAGCAAGCTTGCAAAGGAAATCTGCACTACAATGAAGTCTCACTTCCCCCGGTCAAAAGGGCCATCTGAAAAAAGTGTAAAATCCAGAAAGGCAGGACAGGCCATGGAGAACTGGGAGCCTTGTTATGCTGATGGGCGGGATGTAAATTGCCAACAGACACTCGGGAGAAGTGTATGGTGTTTCCTGAAACATCTAAAAAACAAAGCAACAGAGCCTAGGGCACTTCCACTTATGGTCCTATAGCTTAGGGAAATTAAAATCAAAAAGACACAGCCACCCCAAAGTTTGGAACGGCTCTGTTTACAAGAACCTCGTTTACAGTACAAGTTCAACATCGCAGAAAGTGAAAAATGGATAAAGAAGTTGTGGTATTTACTTACAAAGCAATATCACTCAGCAATGAAATCTATGTCATCAGGCCCTTAGCAGCACAATGAGTGGATTCAGGTATGATGATTCTAACTGAAATAAGTCACACAGAAAAAGAAACATCATAAGATATCAGTAATACACGGAATGTAAACTTGGCTACACAGGAACTGAATTACAGAACAGAACAGGGTCTCAAATTTAGAAAACCAACTTATGCTTGCTTAAGGGGAAAGGTGAGTTGGGGTGCTGCATAAAACCAGAGATTGAAATGAGCACAGATAAAGTTCCTTAAGCCAAATATGGAATAGACAAGAGCTACTCCTTGCTCAACGAAATGGACTCAACACCGCATATTAAACGCCTAAGAATGTACCTGACTAGTAAGTATCTTAAAACCTATGGATTGCTATGTCTCCGAAAGAGAATCAAGCATGTGTACAGGGGCATAAACGCAGCAGTGATAGGATTGGAGAGGTTCGGTGAGCAAATGAAGACCCTTTGAAGTCATATTGCATGGTACCCATTCCACGGGTTTCAACTCCCAGGTTTAAGGTATTCTTCCTTCAGCTAAAACATGCATGTGGAACCCAGAGTATGATCAACCATGTGATCGGGAGACGTGTTCAAATATGTCTCAGTTTTCCTCCCCTGGTACTCGGGTGCAACATTCCAGACGCTTTACTAACACTCTCCCCACTTGGAGAGTCAGCCCTTTAACCTCCTGTTTGGCCCAGTTTGCAATTTCTGCGGAAGATGAACAGGAATAGCGAGAACCAATGAGAGACTAGCTGGAGGTGTCTGGACGGGCAAATTTAACTCTCATTTCCCACCAGGAAGAGGAAATAACCAAAGGCTCAGCGTGCCGTGCCGGAACCAGATTAGGGCCTGAAGCCATCCTGCGGTGTTGCGGCCAGCTCACAAGAAAGCGAGTTGAAGAAAGGAGCTCAGGGGCACTGTAATTCACAAACCTGCAGAGTTATAAATGACAGCTATCGTCCAAAAATAGACTGAAGTAAGGCTGCCAAGAGGACTTGAAAGCGGGGCAGAATTGCAGGAAACCGATTTCAGGAGGTAGACTGGAATTGCATTGAAAGCATAGGAAAAGAGGCAGAACGTCCACAATGATGCACTTGGCCAAAAAGGGCGTATGCGTTTTTTCCTGAATATATTCAGGAAAAAACGCATACGCCCTTTTTGGCCAACCAAGCAAGCTTGCAAAGGAAATCTGCACTACAATGAAGTCTCACTTCCCCCCGGTCAAAAGGGCCATCTGAAAAAAGTGTAAAATCCAGAAAGGCAGGACAGGCCATGGAGAACTGGGAGCCTTGTTATGCTGATGGGCGGGATGTAAATTGCCAACAGACACTCGGGAGAAGTGTATGGTGTTTCCTGAAACATCTAAAAAACAAAGCAACAGAGCCTAGGGCACTTCCACTTATGGTCCTATAGCTTAGGGAAATTAAAATCAAAAAGACACAGCCACCCCAAAGTTTGGGATGGCTCTGTTTACAAGAACCTCGTTTACAGTACAAGTTCAACATCGCAGAAAGTGAAAAATGGATAAAGAAGTTGTGGTATTTACTTACAAAGCAATATCACTCAGCAATGAAATCTATGTCATCAGGCCCTTAGCAGCACAATGAGTGGATTCAGGTATGATGATTCTAACTGAAATAAGTCACACAGAAAAAGAAACATCATAAGATATCAGTAATACACGGAATGTAAACTTGGCTACACAGGAACTGAATTACAGAACAGAACAGGGTCTCAAATTTAGAAAACCAACTTATGCTTGCTTAAGGGGAAAGGTGAGTTGGGGTGCTGCATAAAACCAGAGATTGAAATGAGCACAGATAAAGTTCCTTAAGCCAAATATGGAATAGACAAGAGCTACTCCTTGCTCAACGAAATGGACTCAACACCGCATATTAAACGCCTAAGAATGTACCTGACTAGTAAGTATCTTAAAACCTATGGATTGCTATGTCTCCGAAAGAGAATCAAGCATGTGTACAGGGGCATAAACGCAGCAGTGATAGGATTGGAGAGGTTCGGTGAGCAAATGAAGACCCTTTGAAGTCATATTGCATGGTACCCATTCCACGGGTTTCAACTCCCAGGTTTAAGGTATTCTTCCTTCAGCTAAAACATGCATGTGGAACCCAGAGTATGATCAACCATGTGATCGGGAGACGTGTTCAAATATGTCTCAGTTTTCCTCCCCTGGTACTCGGGTGCAACATTCCAGACGCTTTACTAACACTCTCCCCACTTGGAGAGTCAGCCCTTTAACCTCCTGTTTGGCCCAGTTTGCAATTTCTGCGGAAGATGAACAGGAATAGCGAGAACCAATGAGAGACTAGCTGGAGGTGTCTGGACGGGCAAATTTAACTCTCATTTCCCACCAGGAAGAGGAATTAACCAAAGGCTCAGCGTGCCGTGCCGGAACCAGATTAGGGCCTGAAGCCATCCTGCGGTGTTGCGGCCAGCTCACAAGAAAGCGAGTTGAAGAAAGGAGCTCAGGGGCACTGTAATTCACAAACCTGCAGAGTTATAAATGACAGCTATCGTCCAAAAATAGACTGAAGTAAGGCTGCCAAGAGGACTTGAAAGCGGGGCAGAATTGCAGGAAACCGATTTCAGGAGGTAGACTGGAATTGCATTGAAAGCATAGGAAAAGAGGCAGAACGTCCACAATGATGCACTTGGCCAAAAAGGGCGTATGCGTTTTTTCCTGAATATATTCAGGAAAAAACGCATACGCCCTTTTTGGCCAACCAAGCAAGCTTGCAAAGGAAATCTGCACTACAATGAAGTCTCACTTCCCCCCGGTCAAAAGGGCCATCTGAAAAAAGTGTAAAATCCAGAAGGCAGGACAGGCCATGGAGAACTGGGAGCCTTGTTATGCTGATGGGCGGGATGTAAATTGCCAACAGACACTCGGGAGAAGTGTATGGTGTTTCCTGAAACATCTAAAAAACAAAGCAACAGAGCCTAGGGCACTTCCACTTATGGTCCTATAGCTTAGGGAAATTAAAATCAAAAAGACACAGCCACCCCAAAGTTTGGAAAGGCTCTGTTTACAAGAACCTCGATTACAGTACAAGTTCAACTATCGCAGAAAGTGAAAAATGGATAAAGAAGCTTGTGGTACTTACTTACAAATGCAATATCACTCAGCAATGAAATCTATGTCATCAGGCCCTTAGCAGCACAATGAGTGGATTCAGGTACGATGATTCTAACTGAAATAAGTCACACAGAAAAAGAAACATCATAAGATATCACTAATACACGGAATGTAAACTTGGCTACACAAGAAACTGAATTACAGAACAGAACAGGGTCTCAAATTTAGAAAACCAACTTATGCTTGCTTAAGGGGAAAGGTGAGTTGGGGTGCTGCATAAAACCAGAGATTGAAATGAGCACAGATAAAGTTCCTTAAGCCAAATATGGAATAGACAAGAGCTACTCCTTGCTCAACGAAATGGACTCAACACCGCATATTAAACGCCTAAGAATGTACCTGACTAGTAAGTATCTTAAAACCTATGGATTGCTATGTCTCCAAAAGAGAATCAAGCGTGTGTACAGGGCATAAACGCAGCAGTGATAGGATTGGAGAGGTTCGGTGAGCAAATGAAGACCCTTTGAAGTCATATTGCATGGTACCCATTCCACGGGTCTCAACTACCCAGGTTTAAGGTATTCTTCCTTCAGCTAAAACATGCATGTGGAACCCAGAGTATGATCAACCATGTGACGGGAGACGTGTTCAAATATGTCTCAGTTTTCCTCCCCTGGTACTCGGGTGCAACATTCCAGACGCTTTACTAACACTCTCCCCACTTGGAGAGTCAGCGCCTTTAACCTCCTGTTTGGCCCAGTTTGCAATTTCTGCGGAAGATGAACAGGAATAGGGAGAACCAATGAGAGACTAGCTGGAGGTGTCTGGACGGGCAAATTTAACTCTCATTTCCCACCAGGAAGAGGAAATAACCAAAGGCTCAGCGTGCCGTGCCGGAACCAGATTAGGGCCTGAAGCCATCCTGCGGTGTTGCGGCCAGCTCAAAAGAAAGCGAGTTGAAGAAAGGAGCTCAGGGGCACTGTAATTCACAAACCTGCAGAGTTATAAATGACAGCTATCGTCCAAAAATAGACTGAAGTAAGGCTGCCAAGAGGACTTGAAAGCGGGGCAGAATTGCAGGAAACCGATTTCAGGAGGTAGACTGGAATTGCATTGAAAGCATAGGAAAAGAGGCAGAACGTCCACAATGATGCACTTGGCCAAAAAGGGCGTATGCGTTTTTTCCTGAATATATTCAGGAAAAAAACGCATACGCCCTTTTTGGCCAACCAAGCAAGCTTGCAAGGAAATCTGCACTACAATGAAGTCTCACTTCCCCCGGTCAAAAGGGCCATCTGAAAAAAGTGTAAAATCCAGAAAGGCAGGACAGGCCATGGAGAACTGGGAGCCTTGTTATGCTGATGGGCGGGATGTAAATTGCCAACAGACACTCGGGAGAAGTGTATGGTGTTTCCTGAAACATCTAAAAAACAAAGCAACAGAGCCTAGGGCACTTCCACTTATGGTCCTATAGCTTAGGGAAATTAAAATCAAAAAGACACAGCCACCCCAAAGTTTGGGACGCCTCTGTTTACAAGAACCTCGTTTACAGTACAAGTTCAATATCACAGAAAGTGAAAAATGGATAAAGAAGTTGTGGTACTTACGTACAATGCAATATCACTCAGCAATGAAATCTATGTCATCAGGCCCTTAGCAGCATAATGAGTGGATTCAGGTATGATGATTCTAACTGAAATAAGTCACACAGAAAAAGAAACATCATAAGATATCAGTAATACACGGAATGTAAACTTGGCTACACAGGAACTGAATTACAGAACAGAACAGGGTCTCAAATTTAGAAAACCAACTTATGCTTGCTTAAGGGGAAAGGTGAGTTGGGGTGCTGCATAAAACCAGAGATTGAAATGAGCACAGATAAAGTTCCTTAAGCCAAATATGGAATAGACAAGAGCTACTCCTTGCTCAACGAAATGGACTCAACACCGCATATTAAACGCCTAAGAATGTACCTGACTAGTAAGTATCTTAAAACCTATGGATTGCTATGTCTCCGAAAGAGAATCAAGCATGTGTACAGGGGCATAAACGCAGCAGTGATAGGATTGGAGAGGTTCGGTGAGCAAATGAAGACCCTTTGAAGTCATATTGCATGGTACCCATTCCACGGGTTTCAACTACCCAGGTTTAAGGTATTCTTCCTTCAGCTAAAACATGCATGTGGAACCTAGAGTATGATCAACCATGTGATCGGGAGACGTGTTCAAATATGTCTCAGTTTTCGTACCCTGGTACTCGGGTGCAACATTCCAGACGCTTTACTAACACTCTCCCCACTTGGAGAGTCAGTCCCTTTAACCTCCTGTTTGGCCCAGTTTGCAATTTCTGCGGAAGATGAACAGGAATAGCGAGAACCAATGAGAGACTAGCTGGAGGTGTCTGGACGGGCAAATTTAACTCTCATTTCCCACCAGGAAGAGGAATTAACCAAAGGCTCAGCGTGCCGTGCCGGAACCAGATTAGGGCCTGAAGCCATCCTGCGGTGTTGCGGCCAGCTCACAAGAAAGCGAGTTGAAGAAAGGAGCTCAGGGGCACTGTAATTCACAAACCTGCAGAGTTATAAATGACAGCTATCGTCCAAAAATAGACTGAAGTAAGGCTGCCAAGAGGACTTGAAAGCGGGGCAGAATTGCAGGAAACCGATTTCAGGAGGTAGACTGGAATTGCATTGAAAGCATAGGAAAAGAGGCAGAACGTCCACAATGATGCACTTGGCCAAAAAGGGCGTATGCGTTTTTTCCTGAATATATTCAGGAAAAAACGCATACGCCCTTTTTGGCCAACCAAGCAAGCTTGCAAAGGAAATCTGCACTACAATGAAGTCTCACTTCCCCCGGGCAAAAGGGCCATCTGAAAAAAGTGTAAAATCCAGAAAGGCAGGACAGGCCATGGAGAACTGGGAGCCTTGTTATGCTGATGGGCGGGATGTAAATTGCCAACAGACACTCGGGAGAAGTGTATGGTGTTTCCTGAAACATCTAAAAAACAAAGCAACAGAGCCTAGGGCACTTCCACTTATGGTCCTATAGCTTAGGGAAATTAAAATCAAAAGACACAGCCACCCCAAAGTTTGGGACGCCTCTGTTTACAAGAACCTCGTTTACCGTACAAGTTCAATATCACAGAAAGTGAAAAATGGATAAAGAACTTGTGGTACTTACGTACAATGCAGTATCACTCAGCAATGAAATCTATGTCATCAGGCCCGTAGCAGCATAATGAGTGGATTCAGGTACGATGATTCTAACTGAAATAAGTCACACAGAAAAAGAAACATCATAAGATATCACTAATACACGGAATGTAAACTTGGCTACACAGGAACTGAATTACAAAACAGAACAGGGTCTCAAATTTAGAAAACCAACTTATGCTTGCTTAAGGGGAAAGGTGAGTTGGGGTGCTGCATAAAACCAGAGATTGAAATGAGCACAGATAAAGTTCCTTAAGCCAAATATGGAATAGACAAGAGCTACTCCTTGCTCAACGAAATGGACTCAACACCGCATATTAAACGCCTAAGAATGTACCTGACTAGTAAGTATCTTAAAACCTATGGATTGCTATGTCTCCGAAAGAGAATCAAGCGTGTGTACAGGGGCATAAACGCAGCAGTGATAGGATTGGAGAGGTTCGGTGAGCAAATGAAGACCCTTTGAAGTCATATTGCATGGTACCCATTCCACGGGTCTCAACTCTCCAGGTTTAAGGTATTCTTCCTTCAGCTAAAACATGCATGTGGAACCCAGAGTATGATCAACCATGTGATCGGGAGACGTGTTCAAATATGTCTCAGTTTTCCTCCCTGGTACTCGGGTGCAACATTCCAGACGCTTTACTAACACTCTCCCCACTTGGAGAGTCAGTGCCTTTAACCTCCTGTTTGGCCCAGTTTGCAATTTCTGCGGAAGATGAACAGGAATAGGGAGAACCAATGAGAGACTAGCTGGAGGTGTCTGGACGGGCAAATTTAACTCTCATTTCCCACCAGGAAGAGGAAATAACCAAAGGCTCAGCGTGCCGTGCCGGAACCAGATTAGGGCCTGAAGCCATCCTGCGGTGTTGCGGCCAGCTCACAAGAAAGCGAGTTGAAGAAAGGAGCTCAGGGGCACTGTAATTCACAAACCTGCAGAGTTATAAATGACAGCTATCGTCCAAAAATATACTGAAGTAAGGCTGCCAAGAGGACTTGAAAGCGGGGCAGAATTGCAGGAAACCGATTTCAGGAGGTAGACTGGAATTGCATTGAAAGCATAGGAAAAGAGGCAGAACGTCCACAATGATGCACTTGGCCAAAAGGGCGTATGCGTTTTTTCCTGAATATATTCAGGAAAAAACGCATACGCCCTTTTTGGCCAACCAAGCAAGCTTGCAAAGGAAATCTGCACTACAATGAAGTCTCACTTCCCCCCGGTCAAAAGGGCCATCTGAAAAAAGTGTAAAATCCAGAAAGGCAGGACAGGCCATGGAGAACTGGGAGCCTTGTTATGCTGATGGGCGGGATGTAAATTGCCAACAGACACTCGGGAGAAGTGTATGGTGTTTCCTGAAACATCTAAAAAACAAAGCAACAGAGCCTAGGGCACTTCCACTTATGGTCCTATAGCTTAGGGAAATTAAAATCAAAAAGACACAGCCACCCCAAAATTTGGGACGGCTCTTTTTACAGGAATCTCTTCTACGGCACAAGTTAAATATCCCAGAGAGCAAATAATGGATAAAGAAGTTGCGGTACTTATGTACAACAGAATACCACTCAGCAATGAAATCTATGTCACCAGGCCCGTACCAGCATAATGAGTGGATTGAGGCACGATGATTCTAAGTGAAATAAGTCACACAGAAAAAGAAACATCATAAGGTATCACTAATACACGGAATGTGAACTTGGCTACACATGAACTGAATTACAAAACAGAACAGGGTCTCAAGTTTAGAAAACCAACTTATGCCTGCTTAAGGGGGAAGGTGAGTTGGGGTGCTGCATAAAAGCAGAGTTTGAAATTAGCACAGATACCGTTCCATAAGCCAAATATGTAATAGACAAGAGCTACCCCTTGCTCAACGAAATGGATTCAACAATGAGGTATCACCTCACACCTGGTAGAATAGGCATCATTGAAAATCTACAAACAAAAAATGCTGGAAAGGGTGTGGAGAAAAGGAACCCTCTTCCACTATTGTTGGGAATATAAATTGATACAGTCATTATGGAGAACAATATGGAATTTCTTAAGAAACTAACAATAGAATTACCATATGATACAGCAATCCCAGTACTGGACATATACCCAGACAAAACCATAAATCAAAAAGAGTCATTCACCGCAATGTTCATTGCATCACTATTTACAATATCGAGGTAATGGAAGCAACCTAAATGCCCACAGACAGACGAATGCATAAAGCTGTGGTACATATATAAAATGGAATATTACTAAGCCATGAAAAGGAATGAAATTGGGTCATTTGTAGAGACGTCGATGGATCTAGAGACTGTCATACAGAGTGAAGTAAGTCAGAAAGAGAAAAACAAATCTTGTATATTCATGCATATATGTGGAACCTAGAAAAACTGTACAGATTAACCATTTTGCAAGGCATACATAGAGCAACAGATGTAGACAACAAACGTATGGACAACAAGGGGGGAAAGCTGTGGGGGGGGTGGTGGTGGGAGGAGTTGAGAGACTGGGATTGGCATGTATACATTTATATGTATAAAATAGATAACCAATAAGAACCTGCTGTATAAAAATATAAAATAAAATTCAAAATTAAAAAGAAATAAAATTTAAAAAATAAAACAGAAAAAACAATTATTCCCTTCACATACATGTATTTATATGAATAAATTATTTCCATGCTTATATCTGTAAATACAAAAAAGAGGAATAAAATCTACCTTGAACCAAAAACGAAAAAGAGAAAAAAACACAGAACCCACCAGTTACACAGAGGAAAACCGTATCAGGGCACTTGCTCCAGTTGTAAACAATTCTGAAGTTGGTCAGTGGTGGGGAATCGTCTCCCATTCAGCCAGCAGCCCCCACGCAACAAGCGTCCTCATTGCAAAGCTGGGGCACCGTGCCGAGGCATCTGTGAGTAAACGTGAGCTGAGCCCCAGGCCAGTTGCTGCTGAACTATTCCCACCCGTCCCAGGTAAAACACCTGAATATATACAAGGACTTGAAAGCCTAGAGGAAGGGCCATAGAGCCACACGAGTGACAGCATGCCGGCCGACTTGGTGCCTGCAGGCCAGCCAGGATGGTCCTGGCCCTGGGTGCTCTTCTGGAAGATTTCCATTTCCCTGCCTGAGATACCCGTCCTGTCCCTGCCCCCACTGCTTTTTTCCTTCCTCACCTCTGCCCAGGGAGAAATTCCAGCAGCAGGTATGGGTGACACATCCTCTTCTTTAGCAGGTGGCAGCCTGGCAACTGCTGCAGAAAGTCCAGCAGAGCCCCACTCACACTGGGCCACCCACAAAGCCGTGGCCTCTCACTCCCTCCCACCAGCCCAGCCCCGAGACTGCTGACAGGGCAGAGAAAATGGCGTCAGGCATGGCTGCAGGGGCTCTTGCTGCCTGGAGTGGTATTTATATTGATCTCAACCCAGGCACACCTGGGGAGGGCTGGCCAGCACGGTAAGGCTGCCCAGGTCAGCCAATCATCACCCCTCAGGGGCTCACAGTTGCAGAAAATGGAACTTGCTGAACCGGCCAGGTCCAAGGAACAGGTGTGGGCTCCTGAGAGTCAGGATAGACAAGGGGCTGCAGCTTTGGCTTGTTTTCTAATCATTTTATCTGGCCCATGAGTGGGAGACAACTTCAAGAAAACCCTCTCCTAATGAGAGGAACCCAGGAGTCAGGGAGAGGAGGGGTGGGTGGTGGTTGGAGACAGAGGCCTGGTGCCCCGGGTGCAGTGGAAGTCTCTGGAAGACCAGGTGGAGGGAGGCCTCACGGAGTGATGCCCAGGGTCACAGACCTGTCGCAGCTGCTGTTTGTTAGTTCAAGTCCTGCTCTGAGGTGCTCTGTGTCAGCTCTGAGCGACAGGTGAGCTGGGGGTGCTCTGCAATGAGGGCTATGTGCACGGTTCCTGTGTGCCCAGCCCTGCCACGGTACCTGCAAGGGTAGCTCTGTATCCTGGGAGGGGCCTGACCACGAGAGCCCCGTGGGCTGGGGTGGGGGTGGGGTACCTGCCCAGGTGAGCTCCATATTCTGGGATTGGTCTGACCACGAGAGCCCCATGGGCTGCTGGGGACCTGGTAAAGGATGTCAGGACAGTCAGTGAAGCCACCGAGGATATACCTCCAGTTGCTCCTAATTCCTACACCCTGCTGGTCATTCTACCAACCACCAGGACATGGTATTCTGTATTAGTCTTCAATGATGCCTTCTTTTGTATTCCATTAGTCCCAGAGTCACAAGAAATTTTGGCTTGTGAGTGGCAGGACTCAACATACAACTAAAACAATACTTCCGGGCCGTCTGGCCCCAAGGGTGCAAAAATTCCCACACCATCTTTGGGGAAAGCTTAGCTAAAGACCTAAAAGTTCTACCTCTGGAAAAGGAAACCCTCCTTCAATATGCAGACGACATTCTGATCACCAGCCCTACTAAGGAGGCCTCTGAACTACCAAGCCAATAAAGGATAGAAGTTGTCCAAGAAAAAGCTCAAATATCACAGACTGCGGTGACCTGCCTGGGCTTCATTCTCACAGAAGGTCAGAGAAGCCCATCCCAGGAAAGGGAAGAAACCATTTTCAGCCTTACCCCTTTCTAAAACTAGAAGACAGCTTAGGGGTTCCTGGGGAGGCCAGGGTTTGCTGCTTCTGGATCCCTAACTACAGTCTACTAGCTGGGCCTCTATATGAAACACTGAAAGGAAAAGATGATGATCCTTTTGAATAGAATCCAGAAGTGGCCTTTCAAGAATGGAAAGAGCAGTCAATTCAGACCCTTGCCCTGGAACTCCCTAATTTAGCTAAACCCTTTGACCTTTACATTCCCGGTGAAAGGTGAATCGCCATTGGAGAATTAGTGCAAAAACTGGGACCACTTGAAATGGAACAATGCAAGAATGCCATCCAGGTAGGATAAACTACGGTCACTAAGGGGCTTGGCCCACTGCCACATCTGGCCAAGATACTGGCGGTATCTAAAAACCTGGAAATCAGCAGCCCAAAAGGCCACCTCCCTCCTAAGGGAAAAGGACCCCACGTGGTGATCCTAACCACCAACCATGCCCTGAAGTTGCAGGGTTCGCTCCGTGGGCACACCGACCTCGAGTGAGGAGGCCCTCCAACTCCAACATCCAGAGAGATAACGGGGGCAACAGGGCACCATGACGACTCGTGTGAACATCACTTGACCTGGAGTTTCTCTCATAAAACAACAAGAGTGTGTCCCAAAAGAGTAGACTACTGCTTGCAGGACTTACTGCACCCAGAGGGGAGCTAATAATCTTGGCGGGGGAACAGTATACCACACTGTCACCATAGAAAAGCCTACAGACACCGTGATGATGGTGGCCAATAAGACCGGCTGGACTCCTGTTTACTTCAAAAGGCTGTTGACTCAGTAGCCATCATGGTCCTTGATCACCACTGACCCTGGACTGTCTGGGAGTTGAGCGGGCAGGGCTCTGACACCTGGTGCTGTTTGTACGTTAATTCAGGGGCCTAATTGAAGAAAGCGCAGACTACTGGTCAGAGCATCTAGGCTGGCAGAGACGGTCAGCCTAAGGTGGCCGAACAAATGTGGGGCGGGGTGAAACCGGCCCCCACAGCGTCTCTGCACATCTCTTTCCTGGACCCTTAAAGGTCATTAGAATCTATAACACTTCCAATGCTGGTGCTCAGGTGGACGAGCAGGGAGGCAGGGGTCCTGGGGACAATCAACGTCACCGGGAGGCTGCTGGGGAGAAGCTCTGACCCTCGCCCCAGGGTATGAGGGCTCCCAACTCAGCACTCAGCAGTTACAGAAGAAGGGTCTGCACCCTCAGCACTCCAAGAATGAGGAACGGGACAAAAGGCAGAGGAGGGGTTTGTCCCCAGCAAAGCCCATTAAAAATCCCTGGGAGATAAAATAGAATCTGGGCAATAAAGTCAAGTCTAACCTTTTTTATCCTTTGTGCTTTGTCTAATTTCACGTGCTCCTAGGGTCCCGCATGCAGAGGTTCCACACCCGGCACTTCAGACCAGATTTCCTAGTGCAGAATGGCTGGGTCGACACCTCAGCTCCTGGGGCCCAGTGCAGACTCCACGATATAGAGCCTGAGCTACAGCCAACCCGGCCCTCGAGAGCTCCGCCGCCTCCCTCCCTCCCACTGACTCTGACAGGATCTCTACACAGCAGCCCAGCCCACAGCCCACGGGGTAGTGCATGCTCTCACCTCTCCATTCTCTGATCAAAATATAAAGTTTCCTTTGCTTGTGAACCAAACTCAGTCTCGATCTGTTGGCCCCAATGACACTGGGCAGGGGGACACTTGTTGGGGTCCACTCTGGAGGATCAGTAACAGAAATTGAGACTATTGTAACCTCAATGAACAGATGTGTGAGCCAAACTGTAGTTAACATAGAACAGTGTATAAGGCTCGGGTAAAATAAGATGTTTTTAACACTTCCATTTGATATTTCCATCACTTTTTATAAGCAAGTTCAGTGAAAAGGTTTGTCTTATTTGTCAGGTCAATATTAGAGAAACGAAGTGATTTCTTTCCAAGGATGTACAGCTAATAATCTTGGTTAAACCTTCAATCTTGTTTTAAATGCTTTTCCATTGAAAATGATACCTCTCTTTCAGCTCCCCCATTTCTGAGAAGTATAAAATCTTATAATTTATTATTACCAAAGGGGAAAGGTGGGAGGAGGGATAAATTAACAGTTTGGAATGAACACATACACACTGCTATGTATAAAATAGATCATCAACAAGGAACTACTGTATAGCACAGGGAACTACACTCAACATTTTGCAATAACCTATAAGGGGAAATAATCTGAAAAAGAATAGATATTTTTATTGACATCATCTATCAATGACAGTTAAAGTGTAGCCTAAGGGAAGCTGGTGGTGAGTGCTTCTGACCCTGAAGACTTCAATCATCTAAAGTTTGGACTCTGCCTACTTCCCAAGGCCCTTAATGAACATATGTGTAGCCGTAGCTTAAAAACTTCCCCAGTTTGGGTTTCGGGGAGACACTGATTTTGAAAAAGCCCTGGTGTTCTCCTTACATGAATGGGACTCTTCCTACTGCTAAAACATGTCTGTCACACCCAGAGGATGGTATACCATCTGATCGGGAAGAGTTTGGAAAAGGCATCTCATCTCCTCATCTCCTGGTGCTCGGGTTCACCCCTCCAGCGTCTTTACTAACAGTCTCCCCACTTGGAGATGTCAGCACTGTCAACATCCTGTTGCGTACAGTTTGGAATTTGTCCAGAGGATGAAGCGGAAGGATGAGGAACAATGAGAGACAAGTCCTAGGTGTTCAGACAGGCACATGTCACTCTAATTTCCAATCAGGAAGACGAATTGACCAAAGGCTAGGGTTGCCCATGGAAACAGTATAGGGCTTGAGGAAATCCCGCTGCTTTGTGGCCAGTTCCCATAAACACGAAGTTGAACAATGGAACTCAGGGGCAGTAAAATTCACAAAACTGCAGAGTTGAAAATATCCATCACTGAAAAATGTCTTGAGGAAAGTCAGAGAAAAGGACTTGTAAGCAAGGGAGAATGGCAGGAAAGGGATTTGAGGAGGTAGAAAGGACTCGCCATTAAGCACAAGAAAAGGAGCTGAACATTGCCAACATTGCAGTTGGCCAAAAAGGGTGTATGCGTTTTTTTTCTGTATATATTCAAGAAAAGGGCATACACTTTTTTAGCCAACCAAACAGGTGGGCACTGGAAGTCAATACTACAAAAGATATCACTTCGCATCAGTCAGAAGAGCCATCCTCATAAAGCGTAAACAACAGAAATGCAGGACAGGGCAACGAGAAGAGGGAGCCCTGTGAGACTTATAGTGGAAATGTATATTGCCAACGGCCATTCTGGAGAAGTGTATTGTGTTTACTAAAGCATCTAAAAAATGAGCTACAGAGCATAGGGCACTTGCACTCATGGGCGTATATCTTGGGAAAAACAAAAATCGAGAGGACACAGGCACCCCAATGTTTACCCCCTCTCTGTTTAAAAGATCCTCGACTAGGATATAACTTAAATGTCTCTGGAGGGAAAAAATGGATAGAGATGTGGTACTTAGGTAGAGTGGAATATTATTCAGCCTGGAAATCAATGAAATATGGCCAGTTGTAACAACTCCGGAGGAGTTACGTATGATCATTCTAAGTGACAGAATTCAAAAAGAAAAAGACACATATCATAAGATATCACTTAAAGGTGGAATCCAAAATGGCTACACATGAAATAAATTACAAAACAAAAACATAGTCAAATATGTAGAAAACACGCATAAGGCTGCTAAACGGGAAAGGTGGGGAGGGGTGAGGCATCATCCAGGAGGTTGAAATTAGCAAAGATACCATTCCAAATACCAAACTGATAATCAACAAGGCCTACACGGTAGCTAAAAGAACTGCACTCAGCACACTCAAGTCACCGGAAAAGAATATATACGACTGGTAAGAATCTGAAAAAGAATTTATTGATGTCTCTCTGTACGTGAATCAAGTGGATGTACAGCAGCAAGAAACAGAGCTTTGAAAATCAGCTGTAACCAATATAGTAATAAATTGAAAAAAATAAACGACAGAGAGACAGAGAAAACCTCTTACAACTTTTCCTCAGGGACGGTGATGCAACATGGATTGAACACATCTAGACCCACAGCAGGATGAGACATAAGGCTGGAAACTGTTTGCGCTAAGAGAAATGTGAGGTTGGGTGAGGAAATGCACACCCTTTAAAGTAATACTACCTGGTACCCATTCAATGGGTCCCAAATCTGCAGGTTCAAGGGATCTTCCTACAGCTAAAACATGCATGGAAAACCCAGAGGACTGTACACCATGTGATCGGGAGATGTGTCTAAAATGCACCTCATTTATCCTCTCCTGGTGCTCCTGTTCACCATTCCAGCCACGCTACTTAGAATCTCCCCACTTGGAGAATCAGCACATTTAAACTTCTGTTTCACACATTTTGCAAATTGTGAGGAGGATGAACGGGAAGAGGGGGAACCAATGAGAGAATAGTTGTAGGGGTTTGGATGGGCACATATCACTCTAATTTCCCATTAAGAATAAGAATTAAAGAAAGGCTCAGCCTGCCTCGCCGGAGCCAAAATAGGGCCTGAAGCAATCCTGCGGGTTTGAGGCCAGCTCACAAAAGAGCAACTTAAAAAATGGAGCTCAGGGTCACTGCAATTCACAAACCTGCAGAGTTATAAATGAAAACTAACGTCCAAAAATATGTTGAGGTAAGGCAAAGAAGAGGATCTGAATGCAAGACAGAATTGCAAGAAACAGATTTCAAGAGATAGATTGGACTCGTCTTTAACGCACATGAAAAGCGGCAGAATTTCGACAATGATGCAGTTGGCCCAAAAGGGCGTATGCGTTTTTTCCTGATTATATCCAGGAAAAAACGCATACGCACTTTATGGGCAACGAAGCAAGCAAGCAATGCAAATGTGCACAACAAAGAAGTCTCACTTCCCACCGGTCAAAAGGGCCATCCTAAAAAATTGTAAAAACCAGAAATGCAGGACAGGCCATGGAGAACAGGGAGCCTTTATACGCTGATGGGCAGTGTGTGAACTGCCGAGAGCCACTCTGGAGAAGTGTATGGTGGTTCCTAAATCATCTAAAAAACAGAGCTACAGAGCATAGGACACTTCCAATCATGGGAGTATATCTAGGGAAGTCTAAAAATCAACAAGACACAAGCACACCACAGTTTAGGGCTACTCTGTTTACAAGAACCTCAACTTCAGTACACCTTAAATATCCCAGGAAAGAGAACAATGGATAAAGAAGATGTGGTACTTATGTACAATGGAATATCTCTTCACCATGAAATCAATGTAATAAGGCTAGTAGAAGGATAAAGAGTGGATTTAGGTCCGATAATACTACTTGAAATAAGTCAAACAGAAAAAGAAACATATCATAAGATATCACTTATAGAGGGAGGGTAAATATGGCTGCACAAGAAATGAATTACAGAACAGAACAGTGTCTCACATTTAGAAAACACACTTATGTCAGCTTAAGGGGAAAGGAGAGGTGGGGTGATGCATAAAACCAGAGTTTGAAATTAGCACAGATACCGTTCAATAAACCAAATAGGTATTAGACAAGATCTACACCTTGCTCAATGAACTGGCCTCAACACACCCTATACACCGCAGAGAAATATATCTGAGGAATAAGAATCTTAAAACCCATGTATTGATATATCTCCATAAGGGAATCAAGTGTGTGCAGAGCGGCACAAACACAGCAGTGAAGATGAGCTAAACCCCATTATAGAAATAAATTTTAAAAACAAAACGCTGAAACAATGAAAGAGAGAAAAATTCTTACAAAATTCGCTCAGGGGCTGTGATGCAACCTGGATTGACCACATATAAACCCACAGCTGGATAAGACATAAGGCTGGACACTTGGGGCTGACAGGATTGGTGAGCTTTGGTGAGCAACTGCCGAAAGTTTAATGCAATACTTCATGCTACTCAGTCCAAGGGTCCCAACACTCCAGGTTGAAGGGAATCTTCCTACAGCTAAACCATGCTTGGGAAACCCAGCGACTGGTATACCATATGATCGGGAAAGGTTTCTAAAACGCACCTCATTTTTCCTCTCCTGGGGCTCCGGATCGACATTCCAGCCACTTTACTAACAACATCCCCACATGGAGTCAATGCCTTTAAGTTCTGGTATCGCACAGTCTGCAGTTAGTGCAGAGGATGAATGGGAATAGGGGGAACCAGTGAGAAACTAGCTGTAGCGGTTTCAATGGGCACATGTCACTCTAATATCACATCAGTAAGAAGAATTAACCAAAGGCACAGCAAGGTGCCCCAGAAGAAAAATAGGGCTTCAAGGAATCCTGTGGTTACTGGGGCAAGACCACAAAAATAAGAGCTAAAAATGGAGCTAAGGGCCACTGCAATTCAAAAACCTGCAGAGTTATAAAGGCCAACTATTTTCAAAAAATATATTGAGGTAAGGCTATGAAGAGGCATTGAAAGCAAGGCAGAATTGCAGGAAACCGATTTCAGGAGGTAGACTGGAATTGCATTGAAAGCATATGAAGAGAGTCAGAAACTCGACAATGATGCACTTGGCCAAAAAGGGCGTATGCGTTTTTTCCTGAATATATTCAGGAAAAAACGCATACGCACTTTTTGGCCAACCAAGCAAGCTTGCAAAGGAAATCTGCACTACAATGAAGTCTCACTTCCACCTGGTCAAAAGGGCCATCTGAAAAAAGTGTAAAATCCATAAAGGCACGGACAGGCCATGGAGAACTGGGAGCCTTCTTATGCTGATGGGCGGGATGTAAATTGCCAACAGCCACTCTGGAGAAGTGTATGGTGTTTCCTGAAACATCTAAAAAACAAAGCAACAGAGCCTAGGGCACTTCCACTTATGGTCCTATAGCTTAGGGAAATTAAAATCAAAAAGACACAGCCACCCCAAAGTTTGGGACGGCTCTGTTTACAAGAACCTCGTTTACCGTACAAGTTCAATATCGCAGAAAGTGAAAAATGGATAAAGAACTTGTGGTACTTACGTACAATGCAATATCACTCAGCAATGAAATCTATGTCATCAGGCCCGTAGCAGCATAATGAGTGGATTCAGGTATGATGATTCTAACTGAAATAAGTCACACAGAAAAGAAACATCATAAGATATCACTAATACACGGAATGTAACTTGGCTACACAGGAACTGAATTCCAAAACAGAACAGTGTCTCAATTTAGAAAACCAACTTATGCTTGCTTAAGGGGAAAGGTGAGTTGGGGTGCTGCATAAAACCAGAGATTGAAATGAGCACAGATAAAGTTCCTTAAGCCAAATATGGAATAGACAAGAGCTACTCCTTGCTCAACGAAATGGACTCAACACCCCATATTAAACGCCTAAGAATGTACCTGACTAGTAAGTATCTTAAAACCTATGGATTGCTATGTCTCCAAAGAGAATCAAGCGTGTGTACAGGGGCATAAACGCAGCAGTGATAGGATTGGAGAGGTTCGGTGAGCAAATGAAGACCCTTTGAAGTCATATTGCATGGTACCCATTCCACGGGTCTCAACTCTCCAGGTTTAAGGTATTCTTCCTTCAGCTAAAACATGCATGTGGAACCCAGAGTATGATCAACCGTGTGAACGGGAGACGTGTTCAAATATGTCTCAGTTTTCCTCCCCTGGTACTCGGGTGCAACATTCCAGACGCTTTACTAACACTCTCCCCACTTGGAGAGTCAGTCCCTTTAACCTCCTGTTTGGCCCAGTTTGCAATTTCTGCGGAAGATGAACAGGAATAGCGAGAACCAATGAGAGACTAGCTGGAGGTGTCTGGACGGGCAAATTTAACTCTCATTTCCCACCAGGAAGAGGAATAACCAAAGGCTCAGCGTGCCGTGCCGGAACCAGATTAGGGCCTGAAGCCATCCTGCGGTGTTGCGGCCAGCTCACAAGAAAGCGAGTTGAAGAAAGGAGCTCAGGGGCACTGTAATTCACAAACCTGCAGAGTTATAAATGACAGCTATCGTCCAAAAATAGACTGAAGTAAGGCTGCCAAGAGGACTTGAAAGCGGGGCAGAATTGCAGGAAACCGATTTCAGGAGGTAGACTGGAATTGCATTGAAAGCATAGGAAAAGAGGCAGAACGTCCACAATGATGCACTTGGCCAAAAAGGGCGTATGCGTTTTTTCCTGAATATATTCAGGAAAAAACGCATACGCCCTTTTTGGCCAACCAAGCAAGCTTGCAAAGGAAATCTGCACTACAATGAAGTCTCACTTCCCCCCGGTCAAAAGGGCCATCTGAAAAAAGTGTAAAATCCAGAAAGGCAGGACCGGCCATGGAGAACTGGGAGCCTTGTTATGCTGATGGGCGGGATGTAAATTGCCAACAGACACTCGGGAGAAGTGTATGGTGTTTCCTGAAACATCTAAAAAACAAAGCAACAGAGCCTAGGGCACTTCCACTTATGGTCCTATAGCTTAGGGAAATTAAAATCAAAAAGACACAGCCACCCCAAAGTTTGGGACGCCTCTGTTTACAAGAACCTCGTTTACAGTACAAGTTCAACATCGCAGAAAGTGAAAAATGGATAAAGAAGTTGTGGTCTTTACTTACAAAGCAATATCACTCAGCAATGAAATCTATGTCATCAGGCCCTTAGCAGCACAATGAGTGGATTCAGGTATGATGATTCTAACTGAAATAAGTCACACAGAAAAAGAAACATCATAAGATATCAGTAATACACGGAATGTAAACTTGGCTACACAGGAACTGAATTACAGAACAGAACAGGGTCTCAAATTTAGAAAACCAACTTATGCTTGCTTAAGGGGAAAGGTGAGTTGGGGTGCTGCATAAAACCAGAGATTGAAATGAGCACAGATAAAGTTCCTTAAGCCAAATATGGAATAGACAAGAGCTACTCCTTGCTCAACGAAATGGACTCAACACCGCATATTAAACGCCTAAGAATGTACCTGACTAGTAAGTATCTTAAAACCTATGGATTGCTATGTCTCCGAAAGAGAATCAAGCATGTGTACAGGGGCATAAACGCAGCAGTGATAGGATTGGAGAGGTTCGGTGAGCAAATGAAGACCCTTTGAAGTCATATTGCATGGTACCCATTCCACGGGTTTCAACTACCCAGGTTTAAGGTATTCTTCCTTCAGCTAAAACATGCATGTGGAACCCAGAGTATGATCAACCATGTGATCGGGAGACGTGTTCAAATATGTCTCAGTTTTCGTACCCTGGTACTCGGGTGCAACATTCCAGACGCTTTACTAACACTCTCCCGACTTGGAGAGTCAGTCCCTTTAACCTCCTGTTTGGCCCAGTTTGCAATTTCTGCGGAAGATGAACAGGAATAGCGAGAACCAATGAGAGACTAGCTGGAGGTGTCTGGACGGGCAAATTTAACTCTCATTTCCCACCAGGAAGAGGAATTAACCAAAGGCTCAGCGTGCCGTGCCGGAACCAGATTAGGGCCTGAAGCCATCCTGCGGTGTTGCGGCCAGGTCAAAAGAAAGCGAGTTGAAGAAAGGAGCTCAGGGGCACTGTAATTCACAAACCTGCAGAGTTATAAATGACAGCTATCGTCCAAAAATAGACTGAAGTAAGGCTGCCAAGAGGACTTGAAAGCGGGGCAGAATTGCAGGAAACCGATTTCAGGAGGTAGACTGGAATTGCATTGAAAGCATAGGAAAAGAGGCAGAACGTCCACAATGATGCACTTGGCCAAAAAGGGCGTATGCGTTTTTTCCTGAATATATTCAGGAAAACACGCATACGCCCTTTTTGGCCAACCAAGCAAGCTTGCAAAGGAAATCTGCACTACAATGAAGTCTCACTTCCCCCCGGTCAAAAGGGCCATCTGAAAAAAGTGTAAAATCCAGAAAGGCAGGACAGGCCATGGAGAACTGGGAGCCTTGTTATGCTGATGGGCAGGATGTAAATTGCCAACAGACACTCGGGAGAAGTGTATGGTGTTTCCTGAAACATCTAAAAAACAAAGCAACAGAGCCTAGGGCACTTCCACTTATGGTCCTATAGCTTAGGGAAATTAAAATCAAAAAGACACAGCCAGCCCAAAGTTTGGACGACTCTGTTTACAAGAACCTCGTTTACAGTACAAGTTCAACATCACAGAAAGTGAAAAATGGATAAAGAAGTTGTGGTACTTTACTTACAAATGCAGTATCACTCAGCAATGAAATCTATGTCATCAGGCCCTTAGCAGCACAATGAGTGGATTCAGGTACTGATGATTCTAACTGAAATAAGTCACACAGAAAAAGAAACATCATAAGATATCAGCTAATACACGGAATGTAAACTTGGCTACACAGGAACTGAATTCCAAACAGAACAGGGTCTCAAATTTAGAAAACCAACTTATGCTTGCTTAAGGGGAAAGGTGAGTTGGGGTGCTGCATAAAACCAGAGATTGAAATGAGCACAGATAAAGTTCCTTAAGCCAAATATGGAATAGACAAGAGCTACTCCTTGCTCAACGAAATGGACTCAACACCGCATATTAAACGCCTAAGAATGTACCTGACTAGTAAGTATCTTAAAACCTATGGATTGCTATGTCTCCGAAAGAGAATCAAGCATGTGTACAGGGGCATAAACGCAGCAGTGATAGGATTGGAGAGGTTCGGTGAGCAAATGAAGACCCTTTGAAGTCATATTGCATGGTACCCATTCCACGGGTCTCAACTCTCCAGGTTTAAGGTATTCTTCCTTCAGCTAAAACATGCATGTGGAACCAGGAGTATGATCAACCATTTGAATCGGAGACGTGTTCAAATATATCTCATTTTTCGTACCCTGGTACTCGGGTGCAACATTCCAGACGCTTTACTAACACTCTCCCCACTTGGAGAGTCAGTCCCTTTAACCTCCTGTTTGGCCCAGTTTGCAATTTCTGCGGAAGATGAACAGGAATAGCGAGAACCAATGAGAGACTAGCTGGAGGTGTCTGGACGGGCAAATTTAACTCTCATTTCCCACCAGGAAGAGGAAATAACCAAAGGCTCAGCGTGCCGTGCCGGAACCAGATTAGGGCCTGAAGCCATCCTGCGGTGTTGCGGCCAGCTCAAAAGAAAGCGAGTTGAAGAAAGGAGCTCAGGGGCACTGTAATTCACAAACCTGCAGAGTTATAAATGACAGCTATCGTCCAAAAATAGACTGAAGTAAGGCTGCCAAGAGGACTTGAAAGCGGGGCAGAATTGCAGGAAACCGATTTCAGGAGGTAGACTGGAATTGCATTGAAAGCATAGGAAAAGAGGCAGAACGTCCACAATGATGCACTTGGCCAAAAAGGGCGTATGCGTTTTTTCCTGAATATATTCAGGAAAAAACGCATACGCCCTTTTTGGCCAACCAAGCAAGCTTGCAAAGGAAATCTGCACTACAATGAAGTCTCACTTCCCCCCGGTCAAAAGGGCCATCTGAAAAAAGTGTAAAATCCAGAAAGGCAGGACAGGCCATGGAGAACTGGGAGCCTTGTTATGCTGATGGGCGGGATGTAAATTGCCAACAGACACTCGGGAGAAGTGTATGGTGTTTCCTGAAACATCTAAAAAACAAAGCAACAGAGCCTAGGGCACTTCCACTTATGGTCCTATAGCTTAGGGAAATTAAAATCAAAAAGACACAGCCACCCCAAAGTTTGGGACGCCTCTGTTTACAAGAACCTCGTTTACCGTACAAGTTCAATATCACAGAAAGTGAAAAATGGATAAAGAAGTTGTGGTATTTACTTACAATGCAAGTATCACTCAGCAATGAAATCTATGTCATCAGGCCCTTAGCAGCACAATGAGTGGATTCAGGTATGATGATTCTAACTGAAATAAGTCACACAGAAAAAGAAACATCATAAGATATCAGTAATACACGGAATGTAAACTTGGCTACACAGGAACTGAATTACAGAACAGAACAGGGTCTCAAATTTAGAAAACCAACTTATGCTTGCTTAAGGGGAAAGGTGAGTTGGGGTGCTGCATAAAACCAGAGATTGAAATGAGCACAGATAAAGTTCCTTAAGCCAAATATGGAATAGACAAGAGCTACTCCTTGCTCAACGAAATGGACTCAACACCGCATATTAAACGCCTAAGAATGTACCTGACTAGTAAGTATCTTAAAACCTATGGATTGCTATGTCTCCGAAAGAGAATCAAGCATGTGTACAGGGGCATAAACGCAGCAGTGATAGGATTGGAGAGGTTCGGTGAGCAAATGAAGACCCTTTGAAGTCATATTGCATGGTACCCATTACACGGGTCTCAACTCTCCAGGTTTAAGGTATTCTTCCTTCAGCTAAAACATGCATGTGGAACCTAGAGTATGATCAACCATGTGAATCGGGAGACGTGTTCAAATATGTCTCAGTTTTCCTCCCCTGGTACTCGGGTGCAACATTCCAGACGCTTTACTAACACTCTCCCCACTTGGAGAGTCAGTCCCTTTAACCTCCTGTTTGGCCCAGTTTGCAATTTCTGCGGAAGATGAACAGGAATAGCGAGAACCAATGAGAGACTAGCTGGAGGTGTCTGGACGGGCAAATTTAACTCTCATTTCCCACCAGGAAGAGGAATTAACCAAAGGCTCAGCGTGCCGTGCCGGAACCAGATTAGGGCCTGAAGCCATCCTGCGGTGTTGCGGCCAGCTCACAAGAAAGCGAGTTGAAGAAAGGAGCTCAGGGGCACTGTAATTCACAAACCTGCAGAGTTATAAATGACAGCTATCGTCCAAAAATAGACTGAAGTAAGGCTGCCAAGAGGACTTGAAAGCGGGGCAGAATTGCAGGAAACCGATTTCAGGAGGTAGACTGGAATTGCATTGAAAGCATAGGAAAAGAGGCAGAACGTCCACAATGATGCACTTGGCCAAAAAGGGCGTATGCGTTTTTTCCTGAATATATTCAGGAAAAAACGCATACGCCCTTTTTGGCCAACCAAGCAAGCTTGCAAAGGAAATCTGCACTACAATGAAGTCTCACTTCCCCCCGGTCAAAAGGGCCATCTGAAAAAAGTGTAAAATCCAGAAAGGCAGGACAGGCCATGGAGAACTGGGAGCCTTGTTATGCTGATGGGCGGGATGTAAATTGCCAACAGACACTCGGGAGAAGTGTATGGTGTTTCCTGAAACATCTAAAAAACAAAGCAACAGAGCCTAGGGCACTTCCACTTATGGTCCTATAGCTTAGGGAAATTAAAATCAAAAAGACACAGCCACCCCAAAGTTTGGACGCCTCTGTTTACAAGAACCTCGTTTACCGTACAAGTTCAATATCACAGAAAGTGAAAAATGGATAAAGAAGTTGTGGTATTTACGTACAATGCAGTATCACTCAGCAATGAAATCTATGTCATCAGGCCCTTAGCAGCACAATGAGTGGATTCAGGTATGATGATTCTAACTGAAATAAGTCACACAGAAAAAGAAACATCATAAGATATCAGCTAATACACGGAATGTAAACTTGGCTACACAGGAACTGAATTACAGAACAGAACAGGGTCTCAAATTTAGAAAACCAACTTATGCTTGCTTAAGGGGAAAGGTGAGTTGGGGTGCTGCATAAAACCAGAGATTGAAATGAGCACAGATAAAGTTCCTTAAGCCAAATATGGAATAGACAAGAGCTACTCCTTGCTCAACGAAATGGACTCAACACCGCATATTAAACGCCTAAGAATGTACCTGACTAGTAAGTATCTTAAAACCTATGGATTGCTATGTCTCCAAAAGAGAATCAAGCATGTGTACAGGGGCATAAACGCAGCAGTGATAGGATTGGAGAGGTTCGGTGAGCAAATGAAGACCCTTTGAAGTCATATTGCATGGTACCCATTCCACGGGTCTCAACTCTCCAGGTTTAAGGTATTCTTCCTTCAGCTAAAACATGCATGTGGAACCCAGAGTATGATCAACCATGTGATCGGGAGACGTGTTCAAATATGTCTCAGTTTTCCTCCCCTGGTACTCGGGTGCAACATTCCAGACGCTTTACTAACACTCTCCCCACTTGGAGAGTCAGTCCCTTTAACCTCCTGTTTGGCCCAGTTTGCAATTTCTGCGGAAGATGAACAGGAATAGCGAGAACCAATGAGAGACTAGCTGGAGGTGTCTGGACGGGCAAATTTAACTCTCATTTCCCACCAGGAAGAGGAATTAACCAAAGGCTCAGCGTGCCGTGCCGGAACCAGATTAGGGCCTGAAGCCATCCTGCGGTGTTGCGGCCAGGCTCACAAGAAAGCGAGTTGAAGAAAGGAGCTCAGGGGCACTGTAATTCACAAACCTGCAGAGTTATAAATGACAGCTATCGTCCAAAAATAGACTGAAGTAAGGCTGCCAAGAGGACTTGAAAGCGGGGCAGAATTGCAGGAAACCGATTTCAGGAGGTAGACTGGAATTGCATTGAAAGCATAGGAAAAGAGGCAGAACGTCCACAATGATGCACTTGGCCAAAAAGGGCGTATGCGTTTTTTCCTGAATATATTCAGGAAAAAACGCATACGCCCTTTTTGGCCAACCAAGCAAGCTTGCAAAGGAAATCTGCACTACAATGAAGTCTCACTTCCCCCCGGTCAAAAGGGCCATCTGAAAAAAGTGTAAAATCCAGAAAGGCAGGACAGGCCATGGAGAACTGGGAGCCTTGTTATGCTGATGGGCGGGATGTAAATTGCCAACAGACACTCGGGAGAAGTGTATGGTGTTTCCTGAAACATCTAAAAAACAAAGCAACAGAGCCTAGGGCACTTCCACTTATGGTCCTATAGCTTAGGGAAATTAAAATCAAAAAGACACAGCCACCCCAAAGTTTGGGACGCCTCTGTTTACAAGAACCTCGTTTACAGTACAAGTTCAACATCGCAGAAAGTGAAAAATGGATAAAGAAGTTGTGGTACTTACTTACAAATGCAATATCACTCAGCAATGAAATCTATGTCATCAGGCCCTTAGCAGCACAATGAGTGGATTCAGGTATGATGATTCTAACTGAAATAAGTCACACAGAAAAAGAAACATCATAAGATATCAGTAATACACGGAATGTAAACTTGGCTACACAGGAACTGAATTACAGAACAGAACAGGGTCTCAAATTTAGAAAACCAACTTATGCTTGCTTAAGGGGAAAGGTGAGTTGGGGTGCTGCATAAAACCAGAGATTGAAATGAGCACAGATAAAGTTCCTTAAGCCAAATATGGAATAGACAAGAGCTACTCCTTGCTCAACGAAATGGACTCAACACCGCATATTAAACGCCTAAGAATGTACCTGACTAGTAAGTATCTTAAAACCTATGGATTGCTATGTCTCCGAAAGAGAATCAAGCATGTGTACAGGGGCATAAACGCAGCAGTGATAGGATTGGAGAGGTTCGGTGAGCAAATGAAGACCCTTTGAAGTCATATTGCATGGTACCCATTCCACGGGTTTCAACTACCCAGGTTTAAGGTATTCTTCCTTCAGCTAAAACATGCATGTGGAACCTAGAGTATGATCAACCATGTGATCGGGAGACGTGTTCAAATATGTCTCAGTTTTCATACCCTGGTACTCGGGTGCAACATTCCAGACGCTTTACTAACACTCTCCCGACTTGGAGAGTCAGTCCCTTTAACCTCCTGTTTGGCCCAGTTTGCAATTTCTGCGGAAGATGAACAGGAATAGCGAGAACCAATGAGAGACTAGCTGGAGGTGTCTGGACGGGCAAATTTAACTCTCATTTCCCACCAGGAAGAGGAATTAACCAAAGGCTCAGCGTGCCGTGCCGGAACCAGATTAGGGCCTGAAGCCATCCTGCGGTGTTGCGGCCAGCTCACAAGAAAGCGAGTTGAAGAAAGGAGCTCAGGGGCACTGTAATTCACAAACCTGCAGAGTTATAAATGACAGCTATCGTCCAAAAATATACTGAAGTAAGGCTGCCAAGAGGACTTGAAAGCGGGGCAGAATTGCAGGAAACCGATTTCAGGAGGTAGACTGGAATTGCATTGAAAGCATAGGAAAAGAGGCAGAACGTCCACAATGATGCACTTGGCCAAAAAGGGCGTATGCGTTTTTTCCTGAATATATTCAGGAAAAAACGCATACGCCCTTTTTGGCCAACCAAGCAAGCTTGCAAAGGAAATCTGCACTACAATGAAGTCTCACTTCCCCCCGGTCAAAAGGGCCATCTGAAAAAAGTGTAAAATCCAGAAAGGCAGGACAGGCCATGGAGAACTGGGAGCCTTGTTATGCTGATGGGCGGGATGTAAATTGCCAACAGACACTCCGGAGAAGTGTATGGTGTTTCCTGAAACATCTAAAAAACAAAGCAACAGAGCCTAGGGCACTTCCACTTATGGTCCTATAGCTTAGGGAAATTAAAATCAAAAAGACACAGCCACCCCAAAGTTTGGGAACGCCTCTGTTTACAAGAACCTCGTTTACAGTACAAGTTCAACATCGCAGAAAGTGAAAAATGGATAAAGAAGTTGTGGTATTTACTTACAAAGCAATATCACTCAGCAATGAAATCTATGTCATCAGGCCCTTAGCAGCACAATGAGTGGATTCAGGTATGATGATTCTAACTGAAATAAGTCACACAGAAAAAGAAACATCATAAGATATCAGTAATACACGGAATGTAAACTTGGCTACACAGGAACTGAATTACAGAACAGAACAGGGTCTCAAATTTAGAAAACCAACTTATGCTTGCTTAAGGGGAAAGGTGAGTTGGGGTGCTGCATAAAACCAGAGATTGAAATGAGCACAGATAAAGTTCCTTAAGCCAAATATGGAATAGACAAGAGCTACTCCTTGCTCAACGAAATGGACTCAACACCGCATATTAAACGCCTAAGAATGTACCTGACTAGTAAGTATCTTAAAACCTATGGATTGCTATGTCTCCGAAAGAGAATCAAGCATGTGTACAGGGGCATAAACGCAGCAGTGATAGGATTGGAGAGGTTCGGTGAGCAAATGAAGACCCTTTGAAGTCATATTGCATGGTACCCATTCCACGGGTCTCAACTCTCCAGGTTTAAGGTATTCTTCCTTCAGCTAAAACATGCATGTGGAACCCAGAGTATGATCAACCATGTGAACGGGAGACGTGTTCAAATATGTCTCAGTTTTCCTCCCCTGGTACTCGGGTGCAACATTCCAGACGCTTTACTAACACTCTCCCGACTTGGAGAGTCAGTCCCTTTAACCTCCTGTTTGGCCCAGTTTGCAATTTCTGCGGAAGATGAACAGGAATAGCGAGAACCAATGAGAGACTAGCTGGAGGTGTCTGGACGGGCAAATTTAACTCTCATTTCCCACCAGGAAGAGGAATTAACCAAAGGCTCAGCGTGCCGTGCCGGAACCAGATTAGGGCCTGAAGCCATCCTGCGGTGTTGCGGCCAGGCTCACAAGAAAGCGAGTTGAAGAAAGGAGCTCAGGGGCACTGTAATTCACAAACCTGCAGAGTTATAAATGACAGCTATCGTCCAAAAATAGACTGAAGTAAGGCTGCCAAGAGGACTTGAAAGCGGGGCAGAATTGCAGGAAACCGATTTCAGGAGGTAGACTGGAATTGCATTGAAAGCATAGGAAAAGAGGCAGAACGTCCACAATGATGCACTTGGCCAAAAAGGGCGTATGCGTTTTTTCCTGAATATATTCAGGAAAAAACGCATACGCCCTTTTTGGCCAACCAAGCAAGCTTGCAAAGGAAATCTGCACTACAATGAAGTCTCACTTCCCCCCGGTCAAAAGGGCCATCTGAAAAAAGTGTAAAATCCAGAAAGGCAGGACAGGCCATGGAGAACTGGGAGCCTTGTTATGCTGATGGGCGGGATGTAAATTGCCAACAGACCACTCGGGAGAAGTGTATGGTGTTTCCTGAAACATCTAAAAAACAAAGCAACAGAGCCTAGGGCACTTCCACTTATGGTCCTATAGCTTAGGGAAATTAAAATCAAAAAGACACAGCCACCCCAAAGTTTGGGACGCCTCTGTTTACAAGAACCTCATTTACCGTACAAGTTCAACATCGCAGAAAGTGAAAAATGGATAAAGAAGTTGTGGTACTTACTTACAAATGCAATATCACTCAGCAATGAAATCTATGTCATCAGGCCCTTAGCAGCACAATGAGTGGATTCAGGTATGATGATTCTAACTGAAATAAGTCACACAGAAAAAGAAACATCATAAGATATCAGTAATACACGGAATGTAAACTTGGCTACACAGGAACTGAATTACAGAACAGAACAGGGTCTCAAATTTAGAAAACCAACTTATGCTTGCTTAAGGGGAAAGGTGAGTTGGGGTGCTGCATAAAACCAGAGATTGAAATGAGCACAGATAAAGTTCCTTAAGCCAAATATGGAATAGACAAGAGCTACTCCTTGCTCAACGAAATGGACTCAACACCCCATATTAAACGCCTAAGAATGTACCTGACTAGTAAGTATCTTAAAACCTATGGATTGCTATGTCTCCAAAAGAGAATCAAGCATGTGTACAGGGGCATAAACGCAGCAGTGATAGGATTGGAGAGGTTCGGTGAGCAAATGAAGACCCTTTGAAGTCATATTGCATGGTACCCATTCCACGGGTCTCAACTACTCCAGGTTTAAGGTATTCTTCCTTCAGCTAAAACATGCATGTGGAACCAGAGTATGATCAACCATGTGATCGGGAGACGTGTTCAAATATGTCTCAGTTTTCGTACCCTGGTACTCGGGTGCAACATTCCAGACGCTTTACTAACACTCTCCCGACTTGGAGAGTCAGTCCCTTTAACCTCCTGTTTGGCCCAGTTTGCAATTTCTGCGGAAGATGAACAGGAATAGCGAGAACCAATGAGAGACTAGCTGGAGGTGTCTGGACGGGCAAATTTAACTCTCATTTCCCACCAGGAAGAGGAATTAACCAAAGGCTCAGCGTGCCGTGCCGGAACCAGATTAGGGCCTGAAGCCATCCTGCGGTGTTGCGGCCAGCTCACAAGAAAGCGAGTTGAAGAAAGGAGCTCAGGGGCACTGTAATTCACAAACCTGCAGAGTTATAAATGACAGCTATCGTCCAAAAATAGACTGAAGTAAGGCTGCCAAGAGGACTTGAAAGCGGGGCAGAATTGCAGGAAACCGATTTCAGGAGGTAGACTGGAATTGCATTGAAAGCATAGGAAAAGAGGCAGAACGTCCACAATGATGCACTTGGCCAAAAAGGGCGTATGCGTTTTTTCCTGAATATATTCAGGAAAAAACGCATACGCCCTTTTTGGCCAACCAAGCAAGCTTGCAAAGGAAATCTGCACTACAATGAAGTCTCACTTCCCCCCGGTCAAAAGGGCCATCTGAAAAAAGTGTAAAATCCAGAAAGGCAGGACAGGCCATGGAGAACTGGGAGCCTTGTTATGCTGATGGGCGGGATGTAAATTGCCAACAGACACTCGGGAGAAGTGTATGGTGTTTCCTGAAACATCTAAAAAACAAAGCAACAGAGCCTAGGGCACTTCCACTTATGGTCCTATAGCTTAGGGAAATTAAAATCAAAAAGACACAGCCACCCCAAAGTTTGGGACGCCTCTGTTTACAAGAACCTCGTTTACAGTACAAGTTCAACATCGCAGAAAGTGAAAAATGGATAAAGAAGTTGTGGTATTTACTTACAAAGCAATATCACTCAGCAATGAAATCTATGTCATCAGGCCCTTAGCAGCACAATGAGTGGATTCAGGTATGATGATTCTAACTGAAATAAGTCACACAGAAAAAGAAACATCATAAGATATCAGTAATACACGGAATGTAAACTTGGCTACACAGGAACTGAATTACAGAACAGAACAGGGTCTCAAATTTAGAAAACCAACTTATGCTTGCTTAAGGGGAAAGGTGAGTTGGGGTGCTGCATAAAACCAGAGATTGAAATGAGCACAGATAAAGTTCCTTAAGCCAAATATGGAATAGACAAGAGCTACTCCTTGCTCAACGAAATGGACTCAACACCCCATATTAAACGCCTAAGAATGTACCTGACTAGTAAGTATCTTAAAACCTATGGATTGCTATGTCTCCGAAAGAGAATCAAGCATGTGTACAGGGGCATAAACGCAGCAGTGATAGGATTGGAGAGGTTCGGTGAGCAAATGAAGACCCTTTGAAGTCATATTGCATGGTACCCATTACACGGGTCTCAACTACTCCAGGTTTAAGGTATTCTTCCTTCAGCTAAAACATGCATGTGGAACCCAGAGTATGATCAACCATGTGAATCGGGAGACATGTTCAAATATGTCTCAGTTTTCCTCCCCTGGTACTCGGGTGCAACATTCCAGACGCTTTACTAACACTCTCCCCACTTGGAGAGTCAGCGCCTTTAACCTCCTGTTTGGCCCAGTTTGCAATTTCTGCGGAAGATGAACAGGAATAGCGAGAACCAATGAGAGACTAGCTGGAGGTGTCTGGACGGGCAAATTTAACTCTCATTTCCCACCAGGAAGAGGAATTAACCAAAGGCTCAGCGTGCCGTGCCGGAACCAGATTAGGGCCTGAAGCCATCCTGCGGTGTTGCGGCCAGCTCACAAGAAAGCGAGTTGAAGAAAGGAGCTCAGGGGCACTGTAATTCACAAACCTGCAGAGTTATAAATGACAGCTATCGTCCAAAAATATACTGAAGTAAGGCTGCCAAGAGGACTTGAAAGCGGGGCAGAATTGCAGGAAACCGATTTCAGGAGGTAGACTGGAATTGCATTGAAAGCATAGGAAAAGAGGCAGAACGTCCACAATGATGCACTTGGCCAAAAAGGGCGTATGCGTTTTTTCCTGAATATATTCAGGAAAAAACGCATACGCCCTTTTTGGCCAACCAAGCAAGCTTGCAAAGGAAATCTGCACTACAATGAAGTCTCACTTCCCCCCGGTCAAAAGGGCCATCTGAAAAAAGTGTAAAATCCAGAAAGGCAGGACAGGCCATGGAGAACTGGGAGCCTTGTTATGCTGATGGGCGGGATGTAAATTGCCAACAGACACTCGGGAGAAGTGTATGGTGTTTCCTGAAACATCTAAAAAACAAAGCAACAGAGCCTAGGGCACTTCCACTTATGGTCCTATAGCTTAGGGAAATTAAAATCAAAAAGACACAGCCACCCCAAAGTTTGGAACGGCTCTGTTTACAAGAACCTCGTTTACAGTACAAGTTCAACATCGCAGAAAGTGAAAAATGGATAAAGAAGTTGTGGTATTTACTTACAAAGCAATATCACTCAGCAATGAAATCTATGTCATCAGGCCCTTAGCAGCACAATGAGTGGATTCAGGTATGATGATTCTAACTGAAATAAGTCACACAGAAAAAGAAACATCATAAGATATCAGTAATACACGGAATGTAAACTTGGCTACACAGGAACTGAATTACAGAACAGAACAGGGTCTCAAATTTAGAAAACCAACTTATGCTTGCTTAAGGGTAAAGGTGAGTTGGGGTGCTGCATAAAACCAGAGATTGAAATGAGCACAGATAAAGTTCCTTAAGCCAAATATGGAATAGACAAGAGCTACTCCTTGCTCAACGAAATGGACTCAACACCGCATATTAAACGCCTAAGAATGTACCTGACTAGTAAGTATCTTAAAACCTATGGATTGCTATGTCTCCGAAAGAGAATCAAGCATGTGTACAGGGGCATAAACGCAGCAGTGATAGGATTGGAGAGGTTCGGTGAGCAAATGAAGACCCTTTGAAGTCATATTGCATGGTACCCATTCCACGGGTTTCAACTATCCAGGTTTAAGGTATTCTTCCTTCAGCTAAAACATGCATGTGGAACCTAGAGTATGATCAACCATGTGATCGGGAGACGTGTTCAAATATGTCTCAGTTTTCGTACCCTGGTACTCGGGTGCAACATTCCAGACGCTTTACTAACACTCTCCCGACTTGGAGAGTCAGTCCCTTTAACCTCCTGTTTGGCCCAGTTTGCAATTTCTGCGGAAGATGAACAGGAATAGCGAGAACCAATGAGAGACTAGCTGGAGGTGTCTGGACGGGCAAATTTAACTCTCATTTCCCACCAGGAAGAGGAATTAACCAAAGGCTCAGCGTGCCGTGCCGGAACCAGATTAGGGCCTGAAGCCATCCTGCGGTGTTGCGGCCAGCTCACAAGAAAGCGAGTTGAAGAAAGGAGCTCAGGGGCACTGTAATTCACAAACCTGCAGAGTTATAAATGACAGCTATCGTCCAAAAATATACTGAAGTAAGGCTGCCAAGAGGACTTGAAAGCGGGGCAGAATTGCAGGAAACCGATTTCAGGAGGTAGACTGGAATTGCATTGAAAGCATAGGAAAAGAGGCAGAACGTCCACAATGATGCACTTGGCCAAAAAGGGCGTATGCGTTTTTTCCTGAATATATTCAGGAAAAAACGCATACGCCCTTTTTGGCCAACCAAGCAAGCTTGCAAAGGAAATCTGCACTACAATGAAGTCTCACTTCCCCCCGGTCAAAAGGGCCATCTGAAAAAAGTGTAAAATCCAGAAAGGCAGGACAGGCCATGGAGAACTGGGAGCCTTGTTATGCTGATGGGCGGGATGTAAATTGCCAACAGACACTCGGGAGAAGTGTATGGTGTTTCCTGAAACATCTAAAAAACAAAGCAACAGAGCCTAGGGCACTTCCACTTATGGTCCTATAGCTTAGGGAAATTAAAATCAAAAAGACACAGCCACCCCAAAGTTTGGGACGCCTCTGTTTACAAGAACCTCGTTTACAGTACAAGTTCAACATCGCAGAAAGTGAAAAATGGATAAAGAAGTTGTGGTATTTACTTACAAAGCAATATCACTCAGCAATGAAATCTATGTCATCAGGCCCTTAGCAGCACAATGAGTGGATTCAGGTATGATGATTCTAACTGAAATAAGTCACACAGAAAAAGAAACATCATAAGATATCACTAATACACGGAATGTAAACTTGGCTACACAGGAACTGAATTACAGAACAGAACAGGGTCTCAAATTTAGAAAACCAACTTATGCTTGCTTAAGGGGAAAGGTGAGTTGGGGTGCTGCATAAAACCAGAGATTGAAATGAGCACAGATAAAGTTCCTTAAGCCAAATATGGAATAGACAAGAGCTACTCCTTGCTCAACGAAATGGACTCAACACCGCATATTAAACGCCTAAGAATGTACCTGACTAGTAAGTATCTTAAAACCTATGGATTGCTATGTCTCCGAAAGAGAATCAAGCATGTGTACAGGGGCATAAACGCAGCAGTGATAGGATTGGAGAGGTTCGGTGAGCAAATGAAGACCCTTTGAAGTCATATTGCATGGTACCCATTCCACGGGTCTCAACTACTCCAGGTTTAAGGTATTCTTCCTTCAGCTAAAACATGCATGTGGAACCCAGAGTATGATCAACCATGTGATCGGGAGACGTGTTCAAATATGTCTCAGTTTTCGTACCCTGGTACTCGGGTGCAACATTCCAGACGCTTTACTAACACTCTCCCCGACTTGGAGAGTCAGTCGCCTTTAACCTCCTGTTTGGCCCAGTTTGCAATTTCTGCGGAAGATGAACAGGAATAGGGAGAACCAATGAGAGACTAGCTGGAGGTGTCTGGACGGGCAAATTTAACTCTCATTTCCCACCAGGAAGAGGAATTAACCAAAGGCTCAGCGTGCCGTGCCGGAACCAGATTAGGGCCTGAAGCCATCCTGCGGTGTTGCGGCCAGCTCACAAGAAAGCGAGTTGAAGAAAGGAGCTCAGGGGCACTGTAATTCACAAACCTGCAGAGTTATAAATGACAGCTATCGTCCAAAAATATACTGAAGTAAGGCTGCCAAGAGGACTTGAAAGCGGGGCAGAATTGCAGGAAACCGATTTCAGGAGGTAGACTGGAATTGCATTGAAAGCATAGGAAAAGAGGCAGAACGTCCACAATGATGCACTTGGCCAAAAAGGGCGTATGCGTTTTTTCCTGAATATATTCAGGAAAAAACGCATACGCCCTTTTTGGCCAACCAAGCAAGCTTGCAAAGGAAATCTGCACTACAATGAAGTCTCACTTCCCCCCGGTCAAAAGGGCCATCTGAAAAAAGTGTAAAATCCAGAAAGGCAGGACAGGCCATGGAGAACTGGGAGCCTTGTTATGCTGATGGGCGGGATGTAAATTGCCAACAGCCACTCGGGAGAAGTGTATGGTGTTTCCTGAAACATCTAAAAAACAAAGCAACAGAGCCTAGGGCACTTCCACTTATGGTCCTATAGCTTAGGGAAATTAAAATCAAAAAGACACAGCCACCCCAAAGTTTGGGACGCCTCTGTTTACAAGAACCTCGTTTACAGTACAAGTTCAATATCAGCAGAAAGTGAAAAATGGATAAAGAAGTTGTGGTATTTATGTACAATGCAATATCACTCAGCAATGAAATCTATGTCATCAGGCCCGTAGCAGCACAATGAGTGGATTCAGGTATGATGATTCTAACTGAAATAAGTCACACAGAAAAAGAAACATCATAAGATATCACTAATACACGGAATGTAAACTTGGCTACACAGGAACTGAATTACAAAACAGAACAGGGTCTCAAATTTAGAAAACCAACTTATGCTTGCTTAAGGGGAAAGGTGAGTTGGGGTGCTGCATAAAACCAGAGATTGAAATGAGCACAGATAAAGTTCCTTAAGCCAAATATGGAATAGACAAGAGCTACTCCTTGCTCAACGAAATGGACTCAACACCCCATATTAAACGCCTAAGAATGTACCTGACTAGTAAGTATCTTAAAACCTATGGATTGCTATGTCTCCGAAAGAGAATCAAGCATGTGTACAGGGGCATAAACGCAGCAGTGATAGGATTGGAGAGGTTCGGTGAGCAAATGAAGACCCTTTGAAGTCATATTGCATGGTACCCATTCCACGGGTCTCAACTCTCCAGGTTTAAGGTATTCTTCCTTCAGCTAAAACATGCATGTGGAACCTAGAGTATGATAACAGTGTGATCGGGAGACGTGTTCAAATATGTCTCAGTTTTCGTACCCTGGTACTCGGGTGCAACATTCCAGACGCTTTACTAACACTCTCCCCACTTGGAGAGTCAGCGCCTTTAACCTCCTGTTTGGCCCAGTTTGCAATTTCTGCGGAAGATGAACAGGAATAGCGAGAACCAATGAGAGACTAGCTGGAGGTGTCTGGACGGGCAAATTTAACTCTCATTTCCCACCAGGAAGAGGAATTAACCAAAGGCTCAGCGTGCCGTGCCGGAACCAGATTAGGGCCTGAAGCCATCCTGCGGTGTTGCGGCCAGCTCACAAGAAAGCGAGTTGAAGAAAGGAGCTCAGGGGCACTGTAATTCACAAACCTGCAGAGTTATAAATGACAGCTATCGTCCAAAAATATACTGAAGTAAGGCTGCCAAGAGGACTTGAAAGCGGGGCAGAATTGCAGGAAACCGATTTCAGGAGGTAGACTGGAATTGCATTGAAAGCATAGGAAAAGAGGCAGAACGTCCACAATGATGCACTTGGCCAAAAAGGGCGTATGCGTTTTTTCCTGAATATATTCAGGAAAAAACGCATACGCCCTTTTTGGCCAACCAAGCAAGCTTGCAAAGGAAATCTGCACTACAATGAAGTCTCACTTCCCCCCGGTCAAAAGGGCCATCTGAAAAAAGTGTAAAATCCAGAAAGGCAGGACAGGCCATGGAGAACTGGGAGCCTTGTTATGCTGATGGGCGGGATGTAAATTGCCAACAGACACTCGGGAGAAGTGTATGGTGTTTCCTGAAACATCTAAAAAACAAAGCAACAGAGCCTAGGGCACTTCCACTTATGGTCCTATAGCTTAGGGAAATTAAAATCAAAAAGACACAGCCACCCCAAAATTTGGGACGGCTCTTTTTACAGAATCTCTTCTACGGCACAAGTTCAATATCCCAGAAGAGCAAATAATGGATAAAGAAGTTGCTGGTACTTACTGTACAACAGAATACCACTCAGCAATGAAATCTATGTCACCAGGCCCGTAGCCAGCATAATGAGTGGATTGAGGCACGATGATTCTAAGTGAAATAAGTCACACAGAAAAAGAAACATCATAAGGTATCACTAATACACGGAATGTGAACTTGGCTACACATGAACTGAATTACAAAACAGAACAGGGTCTCAAGTTTAGAAAACCAACTTATGCTTGCTTAAGGGGAAGGTGAGTTGGGGTGCTGCATAAAAGCAGAGTTTGAAATTAGCACAGATACCGTTCCATAAGCCAAATATGTAATAGACAAGACCTACCCCTTGCTCAACGAAATGGATTCAACAATGAGGTATCACCTCACACCTGGTAGAATAGGCATCATAGAAAATCTACAAACAAAAAATGCTGGAAAGGGTGTGGAGAAAAGGAACCCTCTTCCACTATTGTTGGGAATATAAATTGATACAGTCATTATGGAGAACAATATGGAATTTCTTAAGAAACTAACAATAGAATTACCATATGATACAGCAATCCCAGTACTGGACATATACCCAGACAAAACCATAAATCCAAAAGAGTCATTCACCGCAATGTTCATTGCATCACTATTTACAATATCGAGGTAATGGAAGCAACCTAAATGCCCACAGACAGACGAATGCATAAAGCTGTGGTACATATATAAAATGGAATATTACTAAGCCATGAAAAGGAATGAAACTGGGTCATTTGTAGAGACGTCGATGGATCTAGAGACTGTCATACAGAGTGAAGTAAGTCAGAAAGAGAAAAACAAATCTTGTATATTCATGCATATATGTGGAACCTAGAAAAACTGTACAGATTAACCATTTTGCAAGGCATAAATAGAGCAACAGATGTAGACAACAAACGTATGGACAACAAGGGGGGAAAGCTGTTGGGGGGGTGGTGGTGGGAGGAGTTGAGAGACTGGGATTGGCATGTATACATTTATATGTATAAAATAGATAACCAATAAGAACCTGCTGTATAAAAATATAAAATAAAATTCAAAATTAAAAAGAAATAAAATTTAAAAAATAAAACAGAAAAAACAATTATTCCCTGCACATACATGTATTTATATGAATAAATTATTTCCATGCTTATATCTGTAAATACAAAAAAGAGGAATAAAATCTACCTTGAACCAAAAACGAAAAAGAGAAAAAAAACACAGAACCCACCAGTTACACAGAGGAAAACCGTATCAGGGCACTTGCTCCAGTTGTAAACAATTCTGAAGTTGGTCAGTGGTGGGGAATCGTCTCCCATTCAGCCAGCAGCCCCCACGCAACAAGCGTCCTCATTGCAAAGCTGGGGCACCGTGCCGAGGCATCTGTGAGTAAACGTGAGCTGAGCCCCAGGCCAGTTGCTGCTGAACTATTCCCACCCGTCCCAGGTAAAACACCTGAATATATACAAGGACTTGAAAGCCTAGAGGAAGGGCCATAGAGCCACACGAGTGACAGCATGCCGGCCGACTTGGTGCCTGCAGGCCAGCCAGGATGGTCCTGGCCCTGGGTGCTCTTCTGGAAGATTTCCATTTCCCTGCCTGAGATACCCGTCCTGTCCCTGCCCCCACTGCTTTTTTCCTTCCTCACCTCTGCCCAGGGAGAAATTCCAGCAGCAGGTATGGGTGACACATCCTCTTCTTTAGCAGGTGGCAGCCTGGCAACTGCTGCAGAAAGTCCAGCAGAGCCCCACTCACACTGGGCCACCCACAAAGCCGTGGCCTCTCACTCCCTCCCACCAGCCCAGCCCCGAGACTGCTGACAGGGCAGAGAAAATGGCGTCAGGCACGGCTGCAGGGGCTCTTGCTGCCTGGAGTGGTATTTATATTGATCTCAACCCAGGCACACCTGGGGAGGGCTGGCCGGCACGGTAAGGCTGCCCAGGTCAGCCAATCATCACCCCTCAGGGGCTCACAGTTGCAGAAAATGGAACTTGCTGAACCGGCCAGGTCCAAGGAACAGGTGTGGGCTCCTGAGAGTCAGGATAGACAAGGGGCTGCAGCTTTGGCTTGTTTTCTAATCATTTTATCTGGCCCATGAGTGGGAGACAACTTCAAGAAAACCCTCTCCTAATGAGAGGAACCCAGGAGTCAGGGAGAGGAGGGGTGGGTGGTGGTTGGAGACAGAGGCCTGGTGCCCCGGGTGCAGTGGAAGTCTCTGGAAGACCAGGTGGAGGGAGGCCTCACGGAGTGATGCCCAGGGTCACAGACCTGTCGCAGCTGCTGTTTGTTAGTTCAAGTCCTGCTCTGAGGTGCTCTGTGTCAGCTCTGAGCGACAGGTGAGCTGGGGGTGCTCTGCAATGAGGGCTATGTGCACGGTTCCTGTGTGCCCAGCCCTGCCACGGTACCTGCAAGGGTAGCTCTGTATCCTGGGTGGGGCCTGACCACGAGAGCCCCGTGGGCTGGGGTGGGGGTGGGGTACCTGCCCAGGTGAGCTCCATATTCTGGGATTGGTCTGACCACGAGAGCCCCATGGGCTGCTGGGGACCTGGTAAAGGATGTCAGGACAGTCAGTGAAGCCACCGAGGATATACCTCCAGTTGCTCCTAATTCCTACACCCTGCTGGTCATTCTACCAACCACCAGGACATGGTATTCTGTATTAGTCTTCAATGATGCCTTCTTTTGTATTCCATTAGTCCCAGAGTCACAAGAAATTTTGGCTTGTGAGTGGCAGGACTCAACATACAACTAAAACAATACTTCCGGGCCGTCTGGCCCCAAGGGTGCAAAAATTCCCACACCATCTTTGGGGAAAGCTTAGCTAAAGACCTAAAAGTTCTACCTCTGGAAAAGGAAACCCTCCTTCAATATGCAGACGACATTCTGATCGCCAGCCCTACTAAGGAGGCCTCTGAACTACCAAGCCAATAAAGGATAGAAGTTGTCCAAGAAAAAGCTCAAATATCACAGACTGCGGTGACCTGCCTGGGCTTCATTCTCACAGAAGGTCAGGAGAAGCCCATCCCAGGAAAGGGAAGAAACCATTTTCAGCCTTACCCCTTTCTAAAACTAGAAGACAGCTTAGGGGTTCCTGGGGAGGCCAGGGTTTGCTGCTTCTGGATCCCTAACTACAGTCTACTAGCTGGGCCTCTATATGAAACACTGAAAGGAAAAGATGATGATCCTTTGGAGTAGAATCCAGAAGTGGCCTTTCAAGAATGGAAAGAGCAGTCAATTCAGACCCTTGCCCTGGAACTCCCTAATTTAGCTAAACCCTTTGACCTTTACATTCCCGGTGAAAGGTGAATCGCCATTGGAGAATTAGTGCAAAAACTGGGACCACTTGAAATGGAACAATGCAAGAATGCCATCCAGGTAGGATAAACTACGGTCACCAAGGGGCTTGGCCCACTGCCACATCTGGCCAAGATACTGGCGGTATCTAAAAACCTGGAAATCAGCAGCCCAAAAGGCCACCTCCCTCCTAAGGGAAAAGGACCCCACGTGGTGATCCTAACCACCAACCATGCCCTGAAGTTGCAGGGTTCGCTCCGTGGGCACACCGACCTCGAGTGAGGAGGCCCTCCAACTCCAACATCCAGAGAGATAACCGGGGGCAACAGGGCACCATGACGACTCGTGTGAACATCACTTGACCTGGAGTTTCTCTCATAAAACAACAAGAGTGTGTCCCAAAAGAGTAGACTACTGCTTGCAGGACTTACTGCACCCAGAGGGGAGCTAATAATCTTGGCGGGGGAACCGTATATCACACTGTCACCATAGAAAAGCCTACAGACACCGTGATGATGGTGGCCAATAAGACCGGCTGGACTCCTGTTTACTTCAAAAGGCTGTTGACTCAGTGGCCATCATGGTCCTTGATCACCACTGACCCTGGACTGTCTGGGAGTTGAGCGGGCAGGGCTCTGACACCTGGTGCTGTTTGTACGTTAATTCAGGGGCCTAATTGAAGAAAGCGCAGACTACTGGTCAGAGCATCTAGGCTGGCAGAAACGGTCAGCCTAAGGTGGCCGAACAAATGTGGGGCGGGGTGAAACCGGCCCCCACAGCGTCTCTGCACATCTCTTTCCTGGACCCTTAAAGGTCATTAGAATCTATAACACTTCCAATGCTGGTGCTCAGGTGGACGAGCAGGGAGGCAGGGGTCCTGGGGACAATCAACGTCACTGGGAGGCTGCTGGGGAGAAGCTCTGACCCTCGCCCCAGGGTATGAGGGCTCCCAACTCAGCACTCAGCAGTTACAGAAGAAGGGTCTGCACCCTCAGCACTCCAAGAATGAGGAACGGGACAAAAGGCAGAGGAGGGGTTTGTCCCCAGCAAAGCCCATTAAAAATCCCTGGGAGATAAAAATAGAATCTGGGCAATAAAGTCAAGTCTAACCTTTTTTATCCTTTGTGCTTTGTCTAATTTCACGTGCTCCTAGGGTCCCGCATGCAGAGGTTCCACACCCGGCACTTCAGACCAGATTTCCTAGTGCAGAATGGCTGGGTCGACACCTCAGCTCCTGGGGCCCAGTGCAGACTCCACGATATAGAGCCTGAGCTACAGCCAACCCGGCCCTCGAGAGCTCCGCCCCCTCCCTCCCTCCCACTGACTCTGACAGGATCTCTACACAGCAGCCCAGCCCACAGCCCACGGGGTAGTGCATGCTCTCACCTCTCCATTCTCTGATCAAAATATAAAGTTTCCTTTGCTTGTGAACCAAACTCAGTCTCGATCTGTTGGCCCCAATGACACTGGGCAGGGGGACACTTGTTGGGGTCCACTCTGGAGGATCAGTAACAGAAATTGAGACTATTGTAACCTCAATGAACAGATGTGTGAGCCAAACTGTAGTTAACATAGAACAGTGTATAAGGCTCGGGTAAAATAAGATGTTTCTAACACTTCCATTTGATATTTCCATCACTTTATTATAAGCAAGTTCAGTGAAAAGGTTTGTCTTATTTGTCAGGTCAATATTAGAGAAACGAAGTGATTTCTTTCCAAGGATGTACATCTAATAATCTTGGTTAAACCTTCAATCTTGTTTTAAATGCTTTTCCATTGAAAATGATACCTCTCTTTCAGCTCCCCCATTTCTGAGAAGTATAAAATCTTATAATTTATTATTACCAAAGGGGAAAGGTGGGAGGAGGGATAAATTAACAGTTTGGGATTAACACATACACACTGCTATGTATAAAATAGATCATCAACAAGGAACTACTGTATAGCACAGGGAACTACACTCAACATTTTGCAATAACCTATAAGGGGAAATAATCTGAAAAAGAATAGATATTTTTATTGACATCATCTATCAATGACAGTTAAAGTGTAACCTAAGGGAAGCTGGTGGTGAGTGCTTCTGACCCTGAAGACTTCAATCATCTAAAGTTTGGACTCTGCCTACTTCCCAAGGCCCTTAATGAACATATGTGTAGCCGTAGCTTAAAAACTTCCCCAGTTTGGGTTTCGGGGAGACACTGATTTTGAAAAAGCCCTGGTGTTCTCCTTACATGAATGGAACTCTTCCTACTGCTAAAACATGTCTGTCACACCCAGAGGATGGTATACCGTCTGATCGGGAAGAGTTTGGAAAAGGCATCTCATCTCCTCATCTCCTGGTGCTCGGGTTCACCCCTCCAGCGTCTTTACTAACAGTCTCCCCACTTGGAGATGTCAGCACTGTCAACATCCTGTTGCGTACAGTTTGGAATTTGTCCAGAGGATGAAGCGGAAGGATGAGGAACAATGAGAGACAAGTCCTAGGTGTTCAGACAGGCACATGTCACTCTAATTTCCAATCAGGAAGACGAATTGACCAAAGGCTAGGGTTGCCCATGGAAACAGTATAGGGCTTGAGGAAATCCCGCTGCTTTGTGGCCAGTTCCCATAAACACAAGTTGAACAATGGAACTCAGGGGCAGTAAAATTCACAAAACTGCAGAGTTGAAAATATCCATCACTGAAAAATGTCTTGAGGAAAGTCAGAGAAAAGGACTTGTAAGCAAGGGAGAATGGCAGGAAAGGGATTTGAGGAGGTAGAAAGGACTCGCCATTAAGCACAAGAAAAGGAGCTGAACATTGCCAACATTGCAGTTGGCCAAAAAGGGTGTATGCGTTTTTTTCTGTATATATTCAAGAAAAGGGCATACACTTTTTTAGCCAACCAAACAGGTGGGCACTGGAAGTCAATACTACAAAAGATATCACTTCGCATCAGTCAGAAGAGCCATCCTCATAAAGCGTAAACAACAGAAATGCAGGACAGGGCAACGAGAAGAGGGAGCCCTGTGAGACTTATAGTGGAAATGTATATTGCCAACGGCCATTCTGGAGAAGTGTATTGTGTTTACTAAAGCATCTAAAAAATGAGCTACAGAGCATAGGGCACTTGCACTCATGGGCGTATATCTTGGGAAAAACAAAAATCGAGAGGACACAGGCACCCCAATGTTTACCCCCTCTCTGTTTAAAAGATCCTCGACTAGGATATAACTTAAATGTCTCTGGAGGGAAAAAATGGATAGAGATGTGGTACTTAGGTAGAGTGGAATATTATTCAGCCTGGAAATCAATGAAATATGGCCAGTTGTAACAACTCCGGAGGAGTTACGTATGATCATTCTAAGTGACAGAATTCAAAAAGAAAAAGACACATATCATAAGATATCACTTAAAGGTGGAATCCAAAATGGCTACACATGAAATAAATTACAAAACAAAAACATAGTCAAATATGTAGAAAACACGCATAAGGCTGCTAAACGGGAAAGGTGGGGAGGGGTGAGGCATCATCCAGGAGGTTGAAATTAGCAAAGATACCATTCCAAATACCAAACTGATAATCAACAAGGCCTACACGGTAGCTAAAAGAACTGCACTCAGCACACTCAAGTCACCGGAAAAGAATATATACGACTGGTAAGAATCTGAAAAAGAATTTATTGATGTCTCTCTGTACGTGAATCAAGTGGATGTACAGCAGCAAGAAACAGAGCTTTGAAAATCAGCTGTAACCAATATAGTAATAAATTGAAAAAAATAAACTACAGAGAGACAGAGAAAACCTCTTACAACTTTTCCTCAGGGACAGGTGATGCAACATGGATTGAACACATCTAGACCCACAGCAGGATGAGACATAAGGCTGGAAACTGTTTGCGCTAAGAGAAATGTGAGGTTGGGTGAGGAAATGCACACCCTTTAAAGTAATACTACCTGGTACCCATTCAATGGGTCCCAAATCTGCAGGTTCAAGGGATCTTCCTACAGCTAAAACATGCATGGAAAACCCAGAGGACTGTACACCATGTGATCGGGAGATGTGTCTAAAATGCACCTCATTTATCCTCTCCTGGTGCTCCTGTTCACCATTCCAGCCACGTTACTTAGAATCTCCCCACTTGGAGAATCAGCACATTTAAACTTCTGTTTCACACATTTTGCAAATTGTGAGGAGGATGAACGGGAAGAGGGGGAACCAATGAGAGAATAGTTGTAGGGGTTTGGACGGGCACATATCACTCTAATTTCCCATTAAGAATAAGAATTAAAGAAAGGCTCAGCCTGCCTCGCCGGAGCCAAAATAGGGCCTGAAGCAATCCTGCGGGTTTGAGGCCAGCTCACAAAAGAGCAACTTAAAAAATGGAGCTCAGGGTCACTGCAATTCACAAACCTGCAGAGTTATAAATGAAAACTAACGTCCAAAAATATGTTGAGGTAAGGCAAAGAAGAGGATCTGAATGCAAGACAGAATTGCAAGAAACAGATTTCAAGAGATAGATTGGACTCGTCTTTAACGCACATGAAAAGCGGCAGAATTTCGACAATGATGCAGTTGGCCCAAAAGGGCGTATGCGTTTTTCCTGATTATATCCAGGAAAAAACGCATACGCACTTTATGGGAAGAAGCCATATGGCAAGCAAGCAATGCAAATGTGCACAACAAAGAAGTCTCATTTCCCACCGGTCAAAAGGGCCATCCTAAAAAATTGTAAAAACCAGAAATGCAGGACAGGCCATGGAGAACAGGGAGCCTTTATACGCTGATGGGCAGTGTGTGAACTGCCGAGAGCCACTCTGGAGAAGTGTATGGTGGTTCCTAAATCATCTAAAAAACAGAGCTACAGAGCATAGGACACTTCCAATCATGGGAGTATATCTAGGGAAGTCTAAAAATCAACAAGACACAAGCACACCACAGTTTAGGGCTACTCTGTTTACAAGAACCTCAACTTCAGTACACCTTAAATATCCCAGGAAAGAGAACAATGGATAAAGAAGATGTGGTACTTATGTACAATGGAATATCTCTTCACCATGAAATCAATGTAATAAGGCTAGTAGAAGGATAAAGAGTGGATTTAGGTCCGATAATACTACTTGAAATAAGTCAAACAGAAAAAGAAACATATCATAAGATATCACTTATAGAGGGAGGGTAAATATGGCTGCACAAGAAATGAATTACAGAACAGAACAGTGTCTCACATTTAGAAAACACACTTATGTCAGCTTAAGGGGAAAGGAGAGGTGGGGTGATGCATAAAACCAGAGTTTGAAATTAGCACAGATACCGTTCAATAAACCAAATAGGTATTAGACAAGATCTACACCTTGCTCAATGAACTGGCCTCAACACACCCTATACACCACCTGAGAAATATATCTGAGTAATAAGAAGTCTTAAAACCCATGTATTGATATATCTCCATAAGGGAATCAAGTGTGTGCAGAGCAGGCACAAACACAGCAGTGAAAATGAGCTAAACCCCATTATAGAAATAAATTTTAAAAACAAAACGCATGAAACAATGAAAGAGAGAAAAATTCTTACAAAATTCGCTCAGGGGCTGTGATGCAACCTGGATTGACCACATATAAACCCACAGCTGGATAAGACATAAGGCTGGACACTTGGGGCTGAGAGGATTGGTGAGCTTTGGTGAGCAACTGCCGAAAGTTTAATGCAATACTTCATGCTGCTCATTCCAAGGGTCCCAACACTCCAGGTTGAAGGGAATCTTCCTACAGCTAAACCATGCTTGGGAAACCCAGCGACTGGTATACCATATGATCGGGAAAGGTTTCTAAAACGCACCTCATTTTTCCTCTCCTGGGGCTCCGGATCGACATTCCAGCCACTTTACTAACAACATCCCCACAAGGAGAGTCAATGCCTTTAAGTTCTGGTATCGCACAGTCTGCAGTTAGTGCGGAGGATGAATGGGAATAGGGGGAACCAGCGAGAAACTAGCTGTAGCGGTTTCAATGGGCACATGTCACTCTAATTTCACATCAGTAAGAAGAATTAACCAAAGGCACAGCAAGGTGCCCCAGAAGAATAGGGCCTGAAGGAATCCTGTGGTTATGAGGCAAGATCACAAAAATAAGGGCTGAAAAATGGAGCTAAGGGCCACTGCAATTCAAAAACCTGCAGAGTTATAAAGGCCAACTACTTTCAAAAAATATACTGAGGTAAGGCTATGAAGAGTCAATGAAAGCAAGGCAGAATTGCAGGAAACCGATTTCAGGAGGTAGACTGGAATTGCATTGAAAACATATGAAGAAAGTCAGAACCTCGACAATGATGCACTTGGCCAAAAAGGGCGTATGCGTTTTTTCCTGAATATATTCAGGAAAAAACGCATATGCCCTTTTTGGCCAACCAAGCAAGCTTGCAAAGGAAATCTGCACTACAATGAAGTCTCACTTCCCCCGGTCAAAAGGGCCATCTGAAAAAAGTGTAAAATCCAGAAAGGCAGGACAGGCCATGGAGAACTGGGAGCCCTGTTATGCTGATGGGCGGGATGTAAGTTGCCAACAACCACTTGGGAGAAGTGTATGGTGTTTCCTGAAATATCTAAAAAACAAAGCAACAGAGCCTAGGGCACTTCCACTTATGGTCCTATAGCTTAGGGAAATGAAAATCAAAAAGACACAGCCACCCCAAAGTTTGGGACGGCTCTGTTTACAATAACCTCGTTTACAGGACAAGTTCAATATCGCAGAAAGTGAAAAATGGATGAAGAAGTTGTGGTACTTACGTACAATGCAATATCACTCAGCAATGAAATCTATGTCATCAGGCCCATAGCAGCATAATGAGTGGATTCAGGTATGATGATTCTAACTGAAATAAGTCACACAGAAAAAGAAACATCATAAGATATCACTAATACACGGAATGTAAACTTGGCTACACAGGAACTGAATTCCAAACAGAACAGGGTCTCAAATTTAGAAAACCAACTTATGCTTGCTTAAGGGGAAAGGTGAGTTGGGGTGCTGCATAAAACCAGAGATTGAAATGAGCACAGATAAAGTTCCTTAAGCCAAATATGGAATAGACAAGAGCTACTCCTTGCTCAACGAAATGGACTCAACACCCCATATTAAACGCCTAAGAATGTACCTGACTAGTAAGTATCTTAAAACCTATGGATTGCTATGTCTCCGAAAGAGAATCAAGCGTGTGTACAGGGGCATAAACGCAGCAGTGATAGGATTGGAGAGGTTCGGTGAGCAAATGAAGACCCTTTGAAGTCATATTGCATGGTACCCATTCCACGGGTCTCAACTCTCCAGGTTTAAGGTATTCTTCCTTCAGCTAAAACATGCATGTGGAACCTAGAGTATGATCAACCAGTGTGATCGGGAGACGTGTTCAAATATGTCTCAGTTTTCCTCCCCTGGTACTCGGGTGCAACATTCCAGACGCTTTACTAACACTCTCCCGACTTGGAGAGTCAGTGCCTTTAACCTCCTGTTTTGCCCAGTTTGCAATTTCTGCGGAAGATGAACAGGAATAGCGAGAACCAATGAGAGACTAGCTGGAGGTGTCTGGACGGGCAAATTTAACTCTCATTTCCCACCAGGAAGAGGAATTAACCAAAGGCTCAGCGTGCCGTGCCGGAACCAGATTAGGGCCTGAAGCCATCCTGCGGTGTTGCGGCCAGCTCACAAGAAAGCGAGTTGAAGAAAGGAGCTCAGGGGCACTGTAATTCACAAACCTGCAGAGTTATAAATGACAGCTATCGTCCAAAAATATACTGAAGTAAGGCTGCCAAGAGGACTTGAAAGCGGGGCAGAATTGCAGGAAACCGATTTCAGGAGGTAGACTGGAATTGCATTGAAAGCATAGGAAAAGAGGCAGAACGTCCACAATGATGCACTTGGCCAAAAAGGGCGTATGCGTTTTTTCCTGAATATATTCAGGAAAAAACGCATACGCCCTTTTTGGCCAACCAAGCAAGCTTGCAAAGGAAATCTGCACTACAATGAAGTCTCACTTCCCCCCGGTCAAAAGGGCCATCTGAAAAAAGTGTAAAATCCAGAAAGGCAGGACAGGCCATGGAGAACTGGGAGCCTTGTTATGCTGATGGGCGGGATGTAAATTGCCAACAGACACTAGGGAGAAGTGTATGGTGTTTCCTGAAACATCTAAAAAACAAAGCAACAGAGCCTAGGGCACTTCCACTTATGGTCCTATAGCTTAGGGAAATTAAAATCAAAAAGACACAGCCACCCCAAAGTTTGGGAACGGCTCTGTTTACAAGAACCTCGTTTACAGTACAAGTTCAACATCGCAGAAAGTGAAAAATGGATAAAGAACTTGTGGTACTTACTTACAAAGCAATATCACTCAGCAATGAAATCTATGTCATCAGGCCCTTAGCAGCACAATGAGTGGATTCAGGTATGATGATTCTAACTGAAATAAGTCACACAGAAAAAGAAACATCATAAGATATCAGTAATACACGGAATGTAAACTTGGCTACACAGGAACTGAATTACAGAACAGAACAGGGTCTCAAATTTAGAAAACCAACTTATGCTTGCTTAAGGGGAAAGGTGAGTTGGGGTGCTGCATAAAACCAGAGATTGAAATGAGCACAGATAAAGTTCCTTAAGCCAAATATGGAATAGACAAGAGCTACTCCTTGCTCAACGAAATGGACTCAACACCGCATATTAAACGCCTAAGAATGTACCTGACTAGTAAGTATCTTAAAACCTATGGATTGCTATGTCTCCGAAAGAGAATCAAGCATGTGTACAGGGGCATAAACGCAGCAGTGATAGGATTGGAGAGGTTCGGTGAGCAAATGAAGACCCTTTGAAGTCATATTGCATGGTACCCATTCCACGGGTTTCAACTACCCAGGTTTAAGGTATTCTTCCTTCAGCTAAAACATGCATGTGGAACCCAGAGTATGATCAACCATGTGATCGGGAGACGTGTTCAAATATGTCTCAGTTTTCCTCCCCTGGTACTCGGGTGCAACATTCCAGACGCTTTACTAACACTCTCCCCACTTGGAGAGTCAGCGCCTTTAACCTCCTGTTTGGCCCAGTTTGCAATTTCTGCGGAAGATGAACAGGAATAGCGAGAACCAATGAGAGACTAGCTGGAGGTGTCTGGACGGGCAAATTTAACTCTCATTTCCCACCAGGAAGAGGAAATAACCAAAGGCTCAGCGTGCCGTGCCGGAACCAGATTAGGGCCTGAAGCCATCCTGCGGTGTTGCGGCCAGCTCAAAAGAAAGCGAGTTGAAGAAAGGAGCTCAGGGGCACTGTAATTCACAAACCTGCAGAGTTATAAATGACAGCTATCGTCCAAAAATATACTGAAGTAAGGCTGCCAAGAGGACTTGAAAGCGGGGCAGAATTGCAGGAAACCGATTTCAGGAGGTAGACTGGAATTGCATTGAAAGCATAGGAAAAGAGGCAGAACGTCCACAATGATGCACTTGGCCAAAAAGGGCGTATGCGTTTTTTCCTGAATATATTCAGGAAAAAACGCATACGCCCTTTTTGGCCAACCAAGCAAGCTTGCAAAGGAAATCTGCACTACAATGAAGTCTCACTTCCCCCCGGTCAAAAGGGCCATCTGAAAAAAGTGTAAAATCCAGAAAGGCAGGACAGGCCATGGAGAACTGGGAGCCTTGTTATGCTGATGGGCGGGATGTAAATTGCCAACAGACACTCGGGAGAAGTGTATGGTGTTTCCTGAAACATCTAAAAAACAAAGCAACAGAGCCTAGGGCACTTCCACTTATGGTCCTATAGCTTAGGGAAATTAAAATCAAAAAGACACAGCCACCCCAAAGTTTGGAACGGCTCTGTTTACAAGAACCTCGTTTACAGTACAAGTTCAACATCGCAGAAAGTGAAAAATGGATAAAGAAGTTGTGGTATTTACTTACAAATCAATATCACTCAGCAATGAAATCTGTGTCATCAGGCCCTTAGCAGCACAATGAGTGGATTCAGGTATGATGATTCTAACTGAAATAAGTCACACAGAAAAAGAAACATCATAAGATATCAGTAATACACGGAATGTAAACTTGGCTACACAGGAACTGAATTACAGAACAGAACAGGGTCTCAAATTTAGAAAACCAACTTATGCTTGCTTAAGGGGAAAGGTGAGTTGGGGTGCTGCATAAAACCAGAGATTGAAATGAGCACAGATAAAGTTCCTTAAGCCAAATATGGAATAGACAAGAGCTACTCCTTGCTCAACGAAATGGACTCAACACCGCATATTAAACGCCTAAGAATGTACCTGACTAGTAAGTATCTTAAAACCTATGGATTGCTATGTCTCCGAAAGAGAATCAAGCATGTGTACAGGGGCATAAACGCAGCAGTGATAGGATTGGAGAGGTTCGGTGAGCAAATGAAGACCCTTTGAAGTCATATTGCATGGTACCCATTCCACGGGTCTCAACTACTCCAGGTTTAAGGTATTCTTCCTTCAGCTAAAACATGCATGTGGAACCCTAGAGTATGATCAACCATGTGATCGGGAGACGTGTTCAAATATGTCTCAGTTTTCCTCCCCTGGTACTCGGGTGCAACATTCCAGACGCTTTACTAACACTCTCCCCACTTGGAGAGTCAGTCGCCTTTAACCTCCTGTTTGGCCCAGTTTGCAATTTCTGCGGAAGATGAACAGGAATAGCGAGAACCAATGAGAGACTAGCTGGAGGTGTCTGGACGGGCAAATTTAACTCTCATTTCCCACCAGGAAGAGGAAATAACCAAAGGCTCAGCGTGCCGTGCCGGAACCAGATTAGGGCCTGAAGCCATCCTGCGGTGTTGCGGCCAGCTCACAAGAAAGCGAGTTGAAGAAAGGAGCTCAGGGGCACTGTAATTCACAAACCTGCAGAGTTATAAATGACAGCTATCGTCCAAAAATAGACTGAAGTAAGGCTGCCAAGAGGACTTGAAAGCGGGGCAGAATTGCAGGAAACCGATTTCAGGAGGTAGACTGGAATTGCATTGAAAGCATAGGAAAAGAGGCAGAACGTCCACAATGATGCACTTGGCCAAAAGGGCGTATGCGTTTTTTCCTGAATATATTCAGGAAAAAACGCATACGCCCTTTTTGGCCAACCAAGCAAGCTTGCAAAGGAAATCTGCACTACAATGAAGTCTCACTTCCCCCCGGTCAAAAGGGCCATCTGAAAAAAGTGTAAAATCCAGAAAGGCAGGACAGGCCATGGAGAACTGGGAGCCTTGTTATGCTGATGGGCGGGATGTAAATTGCCAACAGACACTCGGGAGAAGTGTATGGTGTTTCCTGAAACATCTAAAAAACAAAGCAACAGAGCCTAGGGCACTTCCACTTATGGTCCTATAGCTTAGGGAAATTAAAATCAAAAAGACACAGCCACCCCAAAGTTTGGGACGCCTCTGTTTACAAGAACCTCGTTTACAGTACAAGTTCAACATCGCAGAAAGTGAAAAATGGATAAAGAAGTTGTGGTACTTACTTACAAGCAATATCACTCAGCAATGAAATCTATGTCATCAGGCCCGTAGCAGCACAATGAGTGGATTCAGGTATGATGATTCTAACTGAAATAAGTCACACAGAAAAAGAAACATCATAAGATATCAGTAATACACGGAATGTAAACTTGGCTACACAGGAACTGAATTACAGAACAGGGTCTCAAATTTAGAAAACCAACTTATGCTTGCTTAAGGGTAAAGGTGAGTTGGGGTGCTGCATAAAACCAGAGATTGAAATGAGCACAGATAAAGTTCCTTAAGCCAAATATGGAATAGACAAGAGCTACTCCTTGCTCAACGAAATGGACTCAACACCGCATATTAAACGCCTAAGAATGTACCTGACTAGTAAGTATCTTAAAACCTATGGATTGCTATGTCTCCGAAAGAGAATCAAGCATGTGTACAGGGGCATAAACGCAGCAGTGATAGGATTGGAGAGGTTCGGTGAGCAAATGAAGACCCTTTGAAGTCATATTGCATGGTACCCATTCCACGGGTCTCAACTCTCCAGGTTTAAGGTATTCTTCCTTCAGCTAAAACATGCATGTGGAACCCAGAGTATGATCAACCTAACCATTACCCGCAGCCTTACACTAACCAGTCCCAAGTCCTAACCTATCGTAACACTAACATCATGCCCGCACACGTACGCTCCTCCTAAAACCGTTTTCGTACCTGCAACTGGACCCCTAAACCGTACTCTAACCCTAACCCAAACCCTAGCCCGAAACCTAACCCTAACCCTTCCCCGAAGCCTGACCCTACCCCGTCCACTTAAATCCTAACCCCTGTGTGCGAACAATAAACCGGCGCCCTAACACGTGACGCTCCCCTTAAAGCGTTGTCTTACCCTCCACCTGGCCCTAAACGCACCCCGTCCCCTACCTAACTCTATCCGAACCTAACCTAACCCTTCCCGAAGCCGACCCTCACCCGTCCGTAACCTAAACCGTACGTAACACTACCCCACCCCTCACACGTACGTTCCCCTAAAGCGTTGTCGTACCTCCAGGACCTAAACCGTTCCCCGTCCCCTACCGCTAACCCTAGCCGGAACCCTAACCCAACCTTTCCCCGAAGCCCGACCACACGCGTCCCCTAATCCTAACCCGTACGCTAACACTAACCGCGCCCTCACAGTTACGCTCATCCCGAAAGTGTTGTGTACCTCCCCGGGACACTCAAACCATCCCGTCCCTAACCCTAACCCTAGCCCGAAAACCTAACCCTAAGCTTCCCCGAAGCCTGATCCTCACCCGTCCCGTAAATACTAACCTACGCAACAACAACCCACGCCTCACACGTCGCTCCCCCTAAATCGTTGTCGTCCCTCCTGGACCCTAAAATCGTCCCCGTCCCCTAACCCTAACCCTACCCTAGCCCGAACCTAACCCTAACCTTCCCCTTAGCCTGACCCTCACCC